>NW_026857040.1:0-93332 GCF_026571515.1 Ruditapes philippinarum | reverse complement strand
TAAATATGGGGTCACCTTTGCAAAAGAATGAAATTTTCGCTATGTTAAATGCTTTCCCATATTAGTGCTAAAATTTATGTCATGTCAAGAAAAAATTTCCCAAATAAAAAATAATAAAAATTTGGGCACATAAAAATGTGTCTATTTAATTATCTTTTTTTTTTTCTGGTTTTGTTTTTAGCCCGGAAAAAATGCCCTTTTAAAACTAGTTTGGGGGTACCGGTGAGCAGTCAGTTGGTTTCAAAAAATAAACAGGGGTAAAAAATTGTTTGGGTTATTCCAAATTTAGACTTATCGTTTTCTTTGACATTTATGTTTGGGGGCAAATAGCAAAAGTTATTTTTTGATCCACGTGTAATTAGGGTTATATACAGGGGTTTGAAAGTAACCCAAAATTTAAGGAACTATAATAAACGACTCAGTATTGAATGTTTCGTTTTAATGATAGAACCAATGAAATAGTCGGTGTTCTAAGACTATCTAACATCCTTGTGTTGTAAGACAATCTTACATCATTTTGTCGGACAAATCGGTGTTGAAAGACAATCTTACATCATTTTGTCGGACAAATGGGTGATGTAAGACAATCTTACATCATTTTGTCGGACAAAAAAATCTTACATCATTTTGTCGGACAAAGTGATGCTCTAAGACAATCTTACATCATTTTGTCGGACTAAGCGATATTCTCAGACTATCTTACATTATTTTTTCATAGTATATTACACTAAAGCCTTCGGCCTAACGTTACCTTAGTTAATAAACGTAATTTGAGAATGTAATTGATTTTCCTTTCAGATAACAAATGGATACAAAAAGGAAATTTTGGATATAGCAAATGATTATGTAAGCAACACAAAAGACTCGGTAAGTAATTAGCTATTCGTTTTTTTGCATAATAAATTGGCAAGTGAAGATAATGTATCGATAATGAATTTAATAATCATTGTTATTTTTAAAGAGGTCATTGATAATTGTCCTTGATTAACATTTTTACCAACGTGAGGATCATTAAAGACACAATTTAATCATTTACATTATTGTCATCAGTTTTTATTATCAATATTGTATTTTTTATTCTCGTGATAATAACAATTATTGAATTTGTGTGATCTACATCGTTATTATACTAATAGTTAGGTTTGATTATCATTATCGTCAACGTCACTCAGCATGATTAGTGTAAATGCCAGCATTGTCGTTGCGACCGCCTCCGTTGTCGAGGGCTTAGAGTCGATGACTTCTAATCCAGTTACCTCTCTGGCGTGGGTTCGATCACCGGGGGATGGCTTGGTGTTTAGGCGCGGAGGGAAGGGAGTCTATACCGGTGTAACTCTCCAGGAACGATTTTTTAGGAAAAATACCCGCCATATTATCTGAAATAAATGGTGAAAAAAAACGTAAATGAAACAAAAAAGCATTGTCCCTTATCACCCGACGTTTTTGTAAATTTTTGTTATCATAATGGTAAAAACCCTGTTTACTACCCTTGGTTAATTAAAGATCAACAAAACCACGAAAAATTATTATCGTAAGTCATAATTTTCTGTTAATGTTATAATAATTTTTCAACGCCACAAATGTCTTTTTTTATCATTATAAACACATAATGTTTGCATTATCGTTTTTGCATACGTTAAGAGGGTTTTCAATTATCGTGAACACCAAAGTTTTTATTAAAGGTCTTTTCCCTCACGTTTTTCATTTTTGTCAAAGTCACGTTGAACAATTATGTTTTATTGCATGCTTTTTTGGTAGAATACCAGCGTGAATAATACTAGAAACCCACTTAAGGTATTAGAACCCTAATGGGCACTATCAGGAACTAAAAATTTGACATCATAAGTCAGATGTATACCTTAATGTACACCTGTATGCAAAATTTAAACAAAGTTTACCGTACGGAAATCAAGTTATGGCCACTTTTCTGAACTCAAGTTAGGATGTTATGAGGGCCCTTTTTTAGAAAGTAGGAACCTTTAAATAATCTGCAATAACATTCTAATGAAAAATGTTTTCCCATTAATTTTTGGTAAGAAACAAATAGTACCATTCAGCTAACAATCCAAATAAGCAAAATTATGGTTTCTACTTAAAATTTATGAAATCTGTATAAAAATGTTACCCTACCCCACTCATTTTTACCACGTGTCTGACCATTTTTCTACTTAGAAAGCCTAATTTAAAAAATTCTTAAAATTTACCCAAATGAGTGCCTGTTTTCAAAGTTTCCCTAAATTTTTAAAAAAGTATATTGGTTGATCTTGTAAAATATGAAATACTTTTACCGTCTAGTTTTGATTATATTACACTTTGAAAATATCAGGTACCATATTTATTACTATATTTAGCATAATTTAGCCAATAAATACCTATATAAATTAAAAAATCAAAATTAAACACTTTTTTCTTTCCTAATGGGACATGAGAGATACATAAATAATGTTAAAAGAAAAAAAGAAAGAAAAAAAAAGTTGACCCTTCTGGGGATTGAACCCATGGCCCTCATTTTCAATGCAGTTAACAGTAGTTCTTGCCTATTTGAATACTCTTCAAAGCGGAGGTAATGCATTAGGGTGCTAATACCTAGTTGTATTATTATTTTGCGCGATTTTCATTTAGTATTAGGTTAAAATGTATTTTTAAACGTTCCATTCTATATAATAAAAATATTGTTACGTTTAGTGTAAGATCGAAATATAGTTCACCTCGTGAACACCAAAAGTTCATATTTCACTCGTGGCTGTGTCACTCGTGAAATACACCTTTGGTGCTAACTCGGTGAAATATATTCCGATCTTACACTGAACTAAACAAATATCCTCTCAACGCCACGTTATCATCATCGTTAAAGCCACGTTAACTATCTATTTTATCATTATCATCAACACCACGTTTGCAAATTATGTTATAAATATCGTCAACATCATGTTATCATTACCGACACCATTACATTGACTATAAATGTTATCCTATCGTCAAAAACACACTTACTATCTTTGTTATCATTATTGTCAACATCTCGTTTATTTTTTATTCATTATTATCGTAATTATCACTTAAAAATTGCCATTACCATTATCGTTATAATTACCATTACTGTTTATTTCAATATTGTCGTGAACTTCTAGTTTAATGTCAACGTTATAATGTATTCAATATTATTGTTTCTATTCCTCAGATCAGGAATGACATTGGCAAATGTACACCATTATGGAACCTCTATGATTCCATTATATTGACGTCAGTGTGCAAATACATTGTTGATTCATTCGTGAGTTCTCTTTTCTTGCATTGGAATGCATAATTATTTTATCGAACAATTTCGAACGGCATTTATTGGACATTCGAATAAATTTAGTATCTTATTATTTATTAATGTTATTTTCTCTAAAACTTTATTGTTTCTTAAAGTATACATGCCAAAAGATTTTATATTATTTCAAATCATAGTTTACATAGTTTTTATTTTACCAACTTGTCCATGCCATATTATTGAAACAATCAAAAATATAGAAAAGGAACATGGAACGATAATATACCAGATAAATAATAGATAATGTGCTACGTTTATGATATATAAATCGTTTTCATTGCATAAACATAGCGTTAAACTATAGGCGCTAATGAAATTTGGTTCTTTTTCCATTCAAACGATCTTTAATTTTGGTATGTGATAAATATAATATTAAATTCGTATAAGTTCAGAGACTCGCATAATATAATTTTATTCAACTCGTTCAATAAATTCAGTATTAAACTTACACTCATTCAATATAATTTTCAGAATGGTTTCTGGTTCGCGATCGGATGGTGTTTATTCTTTTTCGTTCCAAGTATTGTATTTTCTGTAAAGCTTGCCAAACATTATCGCACCATGAACAGCGACGCAGAGTCAGATATGTGAGTACACTTAAAAGCTGCATTCTTCCAGATGAGCAAAAAAAATCAAGAAAATCAGACTTGATTGAAATTAACTTAGATTTTAAGCAAAATAGATACATTCACAATTCAAGAAATAATTTTCATGTTATGTGCAATTTATTACTGTTTCTTGCAGTATTTAAATTATCATATTTCTACTGCGTGACTAATTTTGCACATTCGTTTTTCTTATTTTTGTAAGTGCAGTTTGCAAAGTGCAAATTACTTTGTTGTTCAATTTACAATTATTTTCTTTTTAATATATTTTTTGAAAAACAATCTTTAACAATAGGATGAATCTGGAGGTATTCTGATTGAACGTGATTAATAAATGCTCTATAAACTTATGAAAGCCTGACCATATTGTTAAATGGATCTCTAATTTGCAGAATTTTGATACAAAAGCGGACTGTAGAGTGCGAGGTTTTTAAAGCATTGTATTTTACGTTTAATTCGTGACTGTCGCACGAAAACAGTTAAGCAAACCATGTATGAGTTTTGAACTTACTATTCTTGTTTGCATTGCTAATCCCTATAATAAATTTCAGAATTTCCAGTACGGTGTATATCGTATAGTGGCATTTTATTTAGAAACCATTAAAACATGTTGTTACTTGAAACATCATGTACCTCAAACAGACATTTTATTCCAATGTGTTAGTGTTTTCTTTAATCCCTAATGGAAACAATTGCTTTTCTTATTTTTCCTACAGACCTAAAGGTGACACAAATAATGCTTACGACACCAGTTCAAATGATCACTTTAGAAGGTATGATATGGAACGCCGTGACTGTCTTATGTAATCAATGTTTTTGTTATCTTGTGAAACAATGATATTATTTTGTTGTTTGAGCATGTTAACATGTGCAATTTACATCATGTCTTGTCAAAGGAACATGCTGACTTGTACAAACAGCATGTTAACTTGTCAAATTATTATGATGACATGTGGAGACAACATGCTAACTTGTCAAAGTATCGTGATGACTTGTGCAAATGACATGGTAACTTGTCGAATTATTGTGATGACATGTGCAAACAGCATGTTAACTTGTCAAAATGTAATGATGACTTGTGCAAACGACATGTTAACTTGTCGAAATATTGTGATGACATGTGCAAACAGCATGTTAACTTGTCAAAGTGTCATGATGACTTGTGCAAACGCCATGTTAACTTGTCAAAGTATAATGATGACTTGTGCAAACGACATGTTAACTTGTCGAATTATCGTGATGACATGTGCAAACAGCATGTTTACTTGTCAAAGTATCATGATGACTTGTGCAAACAGCATGTTAACATGTCAAATTACCATGATGACTTGTGAAGACAGCATGTGAACTTTTTGTATCATTTTTGTAAAATTTTGTATCATGCTGACATGTCAAAACGTACTGTTAACTTGTCAAAGTATTATGATAACTTGTGCAAATGTCATGCTAACATGTCAAAATTCCATGATGACATGTGTAAACAGCATGTTAACTTGTCGAATTATCGTTATGACATGTGCATACAGCATGTTAACTTGTCCAAGTATCATTATGACTTGTGCAAACGACATGTTAACTTGTCCAAGTATAATGATGACTTGTGCAAATGCCATGCTAACTTGTCAAAATTTCATGATGACATGTGCAAACAGTATGTTAACTTGTCAAATCATCGTGATAACATGTGCAAACAACATGCTAACTTGTCCAAGTATCATGGTGACTTGCGAAAGCGATATGTTAACTTGTCAAAATTTCATGATGACTTGTGCAAACAGCATGTTAACTTGTCAAGGTATCGTGATGACTTGTGCAAACTCCATTCTAACTTGTCAATGTATCATGATGACTTGTGCAAATGCCATGTTAACTTGTCAAATAATCTTAATGACTTGTGCAGACAACATGTTAATTTGTCAAAGAACCGTGATGACTTGTGCAAAACACATGTTAACTTGTTAAGGTATTATTAGCATGTCATCACGATAATTCGACAAGTTAACATGCTGTTTGCACATGTCATCATGAAATTTTGACAAGTTAACATGTCGTTTGCACAAGTCATCATGCTATTTTGACAAGTTAACATGTCGTTTGCACAAGTCATCATGATACTTTGACAAATTAACATTTGTCTGCACATGTCATAATGATTATTTGACAAGTTAACATGCTGTTTGAACAAGTCAGCATTGTCTTTAGACAAGATATGATGTAAATTGCACTTGTTAATATGCTTAAATGACACAATAATATCAACACTTCACAAGATATCAAAAACATTGATAGCATAAGACAGTCACGGCGTTCCATAGTATAATATTTGATACAACTTTCATGTATTATTATATAGATGTTAACAGTACTTAATAACGTCAGCTCTTTATCTATATATTAATGCTTTTAATTAAATGACTGTAGTATCATCTTAATTTCCATTCAACATATGCTTTATAGACCCCACTGACGTGTCTGGTAGCCAATTATCGTGCCTTCGTTTTTCGCCTTTTAAGGCGAAGACACGACGACACGACGAATATAGGGCGCCGATATGAAAATTTCTACCCACCGACACGAAAGTTCTACAGAAGAAGACCTCGAGTCTTCGCCCATTTAAATATTGCTATTTCGCCTAAATGTATCGTGTCTTCGTGTCGGCGCCCTCTTAAAAGTCATACAAGGCAAAGGCTCGATAAGTGAGCACTATCATCGTGTCTTCGCTTTCAACTTACGAGGGGCGAAGACACGAAATGGCAGAAATCAGCCACCATAGATGAGAGAATCATTTTACAAGAATTGGTACAACTTGTTATCATCATGAGCTATGATATTTTAGAATGATCATAGATTAAACATTTATTGTTGTTGTTTTTTATTTATAGTAACAAGGTTGGACACTCGGATATTCCTGACAGTCAATATTAAAACAGACGCCCAACATACAACATGGACTAGTTGGGAAAAATTTGAACTTTTATTTCAATTTTCTTATTATTTTTAACTTTTGTATGTCTTAAAACCATCCCCTTCCAGAAGAGAAAAATGCTATGATATATGAGCAATCAGCTGCCAATCATATTATCATAGTATCAAAAAATGAAAAATACGAAAAAATAAAAAAACTCTTATTGAACGTGTAACTGCACCAGCGTTTTTTTACACATACATGTATTATTCTTTTACCACTTATTTCGACATGTTTATGTTATAATTTTTGTATTCTGTTTTAATGAAGAATTAATGTTATAAATATTGTAACTATTGATGTTGAAGGATCACAATGCCCGTATATACATGTATAAGTTTATGGAAGTTTATTTAAGCTAGTTTGTTTAATAGAGAACTTTATTTATGCTCTAGAACTATGTCCACCGCTTAATATACACCTTCATCAAACTTAAGCAACTACGAATAACATTTATTTAAACAACAAAAGTCGCGTTAAAAAGACTTTTTAATATCTGTCTACGATACTACATTTAGAATTTAAGTCGATTATATGACGTCATAAAACAAAAAGCTGTGATTCTTTTTTACGGGTTTAATACCAATGAACTGTGATGTCTTTTCAAATTCCATTTGAAATACTTGTCTGTTATATGTTAGTTGTTTTATTTTTGTAGAAATCTTTCAAACTGTATTTTTTATTTACACAGAAGTTTTGTTAATGCATATTTTTGGAATATCAATTTTTTCAGACATATAGACCTTTTTATAATACGATTTTTCCATAGCATACATGTTGCATTTCGCGCATGCGCATTCTGCGTAGGGCAAAAGCGCAATAACGATAGACTACATTTAGCGTACTTGAAGGCAATAAAAGACGTGATTATAAGTTATGAAAACTGATTTTTTTTGATGAATTAAGCGGTTAGTACTTCAAACGTGAATTGATATTTATAACAAATATACAAAGTTAGCGGGCCTAATAATTCAATGACCATAAGTCCTGTTCAAGGTATCATACAATGACTTTTTCATCAGTAATTTAAATTGAAACAGTAGGGTGTTAAAGATATAATTTTATTACCCATGTATTACATATTCTAACACGACTCGCATTTTTCCCTATTGAACATAGAAGAACCGAAAGTGTGTGTTATAATGCTATAAAATCACTGTTTGACGTTCTATATTTAGACATGTGATGTAATCATTATACACGTTTGACGTAGCCACTAAAAATGTGACGCGCTGACAATAAGTACGGAAACAAATCAAGCACAATTAAGCTAAATATCAGGTACGGCAGCATTTATTTGTTGGTGTCGTGTTAGAATCGAAATAATATATCCAAATCGGTGATTTTATTGCTTGATAACATCACTGTGTGTCGTTCGGATGCGCATCATTATATCACTCGGGCTACGCCCTCGTGATATAATTCCTCGCACCCGAACTCCAAACAGTGATGTTATTGAGCAATAAAATCACAGTTTGGGATATATTATTTCTTAAATATTACACACTCGATATTCCTGCAAGGCGGTAATGAAGTGTCAAACGGATTGACACGTGATCGAGTGACCGCTTAATCGTTATTTGCCAGCTATAGATTTTAGTATCATTCAACCGGGACGTTTTAGTAACATGACATAGTCAATCACATAAAATTATGAAATTATCGTTATTTAAATTACTTTTTAAGTTTATACCATCAATGTTTATTAATTTTGTGAAGTGACAATTAAATAGTGTACGTGGGGTCAAGTTGGAAAAAAGATAATAGTAGATAAGCTGAAAACTTAAAATGCATTAATTATCACTTGTTCCGACTTATTTTCAGAATAATAATAAACCTCTATTTTAAATGTCTTTAGTTTTTATAATAACAATTTAAACAATTAAAAAAAACTTCTTTATTTGATAATATATATTTCGACATGTTTGTATAACAATTATCTCATTGTCATGTCCGTGATCGTAAGAGAGAATTCTATAACAGTCGTCTTTTCCGTGTCTTTTTTGTGGCAATTTTGGCCACAAAGCTATAAATGTATTTTTCATGTTTGTGTAAAAAAGCTATTTTATATGATTTCCTGTTTTTTACCTTAAACTGACTCTGAATTATCTATGGACGTTTTTTGCCCTACTCAGATTGCGCATGTGCGTGAAAATACTACTTCCGGTCAATTTTTTCATAGCAACAGACCGCGTCGTAAAAAGGTCAATATCATGCATAATGTGTTATTTTCTTCATAAACGTCATAGCTTTTAGTAATTTGCTACAAATAAGAAACAGAGTTTGGCTTTTATAACTTGAAGAGCATAATATTTTTTTCATACGCAATTAGATACACATATATATATCATAAATTGAATGAACGTTCTCCCTAAATAATCATTTTTTTCTGTTTGTGTAAGTATTGCATCTAAAAGAGTGCCTTTAACAGATGTTTATATACGAAATCTAGAAAATGTTATCCCTCGGATTCATCAAAACAAAATTACATGGAAATTGCAGACTCAGTTTGATCGAGTCTGTATATGAGGTAAAATGAAAAATGCAACATATCACACTCCCGCTAGCACCGGCTTGAGCGGTCCTAATTTTTCATCACTTAAAATATCTTGAAACAATGATTCCGAATCTAGTATACTGAGATTTTATATTTTCTATATTGCTGTTTCCAATTTTTCTATCACATGATACCAGCAATGCACGGTACATGCGTATATCACACTCTATTTTCCTTTTATCTATTTAAGTATTTTACAGATATTTGATTTTGTTATATCCGTCCAAACTGTGTACACTTTGTGTATTTATTTTATAATAAAGACATTAAAGATGAAAGTCTTTGTTTTCTTTTGCAAGCATTACTCATTAGAATATTCAGGCACATACAACAGTTGACAAGTCATGGTATATATGGACGAATTATTAACGTTTCACCTCCATCGCTGTTAACTGTAATACCTTTATGAACTATATAAATTTTCCTTTTTCTTATGTGTGAATGTACATAGTCTTATGCGTGCGCATGCGCTTGTGCGTTTTTTGCACAAGAAAAGGAAAACGACTCAAAAAGATCTAAGAATAAACGTATTTTTTTTATAGTTTTTACAAGCAATTTTGTTCATCTCTGTGATGTCATCAGATGTCTCCATTCTCTGACTGCAAAGAAATCAAATAAAAAACGGTTTATTATTGGTGAATATTATAGTATACTTCTTCAACAACAAGTAACTGATTACTACATGCAGTGACATCATATCCTACTGTGATGTTTTTAAATAAGAGACGTTAGCCTTTTTTCTTTTGTGTAAAAAAAGACATTTCTATAAACTACCATGAAAATCTGTCACTTTTTAAAGCTATGCAGGATATATTTCACTAAAGTTAGATATGAGTATTGTTATCTAAAATATAAAGGGCTACTCTCACGTTTGTATTTTATTTCAACGCAGGATTTTTAAAACATCATAAATAAATAAATAAATAAATAATACGAGTCAAGTGAACATTCTTGCATATCAGACAGGATTGATTTTATGAATAACGTTTTTTGTAATTTCCGTCCGGATTATTATTTATATATAAATGCAAGAAAAAATAATCAAACACCGGTTGTAGTCACAGACAGTAATATGTTACTTAAGAAATAATATATCCCAAACTGTGATTTTATTGCTCAATAACATCACTGTTTGGAGTTCGGATGAGGGGAATTATATCACGAGGGCGTAGCCCGAGTGATATAATGATGCGCATCCGAACGACAAACAGTGATGTTATCAAGCAATAAAATCACCGATTTGGATATATTATTTCGATTCTAACACAACATCAACAATTAAATGCTGCCGTACCTGATATTATGCTAAATTTCGCCTGATCTTTTTCCGTACTTTTTGTCAGCGCGTCACATTTTTAGTGGTTACGTCACGTGTATAATGATTACGTCACATGTCTAAATATAGAACGTCAAACAGTGATTTTATAGCATAATAACACACACTTTCGGTTCTTCTATGTTTAAAAGGGACACATGCTGGTCGTGTTAGAATCTCGGGTAACCGTTTAGGGGCAACTCAACAACTTCTCGTTAGTGCTGAAAACAATTACTATAGTGGGACGGGAAATAAAGTATCTGTTGTCAAAATAGTGCAAGTGGTGATACAAGCATGAAACTTTTTAATTGTATTTTCTCAATTTTCCGCCCCACTACTAGTATCAAGCTTGATATTAGGGTTTGTCAGGTCTGAACCGCCAGTCGTTGTTACATTCTTATTGTAGCTTATTTTAAAGTCTGACTATGCGTGTTTAAAAAACGCAAAAAAGTTGATAAATATCTTCACATTAATCAAATTGAAAAATAATCCTAATAAGTTAGGATATTAATGACAAACAATAGGATAAGGATGCTCTCCCGTAATTACCCTGCATTACAAACCTGTTATGTATACTTGCTTATACACGTATATAGTCCGAATATTTCATCGTTTTGAGATATTTGGTTCTTGTTCAGAATCTCGCTTCTTAAGGGGATATATTGTCCAGATACAAAATAGCATAATATCTTAACGTGTAATTAGTTGGAATGGCATATGTATCACTGAACATATCAAAAATCTTCCTCAAACCATAACAGAAAGAAGTTACATATGTATTTCTACGGTTACTGGGTTCTTTACCAATACTTTGTTGTTCTGTTCATCAAGTTACTGCCAACTTCTCATTCTTGACATGCTGTCCCTATTGCATAAACAGGGGCCTTATACAAGGGTTGAGGCCAGCAATTTCAACATTGCCATAAGCTCTCTACATGTAAAACCTTAACGTTATTGTCGAATGTTTATTACTTTACTATACTCGTATTTACTGCATTAAAGTGACGGCAGAATTGTCCAACACAAATGCAGACTGGAACGGTAGTGATCGCTTGGAGACGGAAAACGGAAATTTTACCTACTCGGTCTTGCCTTAAGACACCCACCCCCTTTTACCAAGGCTGACATTTGCAACCCCGATCTTATTCTGAAGAGCGGGCGTTTGCGCGTAAAACTTTTAAAGAGGGTACATTTGAATCGTCAATGTGACGATTCAGTGTAATTCTTTGACAAGCGGCGTAGGTGTGTGTGTTTAGAATGTAACTGACACAACATAAGCAACCGCCACTCATGAAATATTTATTTTCATACCACTTGATGAAAATAAATCATGTATTTACAGAAAAAACTTGAATATCCTCTATTTATTTAAATAACAAACGTCGCGTTAAAAAGAAATTTTTTTACATATCTGCCTACGATACAACATGTAGAATTCGAATCGATTATATGATGTCATAGAAAATGGCTGAATATGAAAATTTTGGGTTGCCGGTCCAAAAAGCTGTGATTCTTTTTTACGGGTTTAATACCAATGAACTGTGATGTCATTTCAAATTTCATTTGCAATACTTATTTGTGTTATATGCTAGTTGTTTTTCTTGGAGAAATATTTCAAATTGTATTTTTTATTTACACAGAAGTTTTGTTAATGCTTATTATTGAATTTTTTTCGGACATATAATATTATTATCCATAATGAATTGATAATTTTTATTTCATTAACTTCATGGCTTTTAGTAATTTGCTTCAAATAAGAATCATAGTTTGATTTTATAACTTGAAGAGCAAAATATTTTTTTCATACGCAATTAGATGCACGTTTATACATATAAAATGAATTCACTTTCGCCCTAAATCATCATTTTTTTCTGTTTGTGTAAATATTTCATTCAAAAGAGTGGTTTATAACAGATGTTTTTATACGAAATCTAGAAAATGTGACCCCCCCCCCCCCCCCCATGATTCATCAAAACAAAATTACACGAAAATTGCAGACTCAGTTTGAAGGAGTATGTACATGAGGTATAATGAAAAATGCAACATATCTCATGCCCACAGCACCGGCTTGAGCTGTACTCATTTTTGCAACTCATAAAAGTGCTGGAATCAATAATCACGAATTATGAGTTTTTAATTTTTCTATATTGCTGTTTCCAAGTTTTCTATCACATGATACCAGCAATGCACGGTACATGCGTATATCACACTCTATTTGCCTTTTGTTTATTTCAGTATTTTACAGATATTTAATTTTGTTATATCCGTCCAAACTGTGTACACTTAGTGTATTTATTTTATAATAAAGACATTTAAAATGAAAGTCTTTGTTTTCTTATGCAAGCGTCATTCATTAGAATATTCAGGCAAATAAAACAGTTTACAAGACATGGTATATATGGACGAGTTATTAACGTTTCACTCCCCCATCGCTGTTGAGGACTCTAATACCGTTATGAACTGTAATACCTTTATGAACTATATAAAGTTTCATTTTTATTATGTGTATGTACATAATCTTATGCGTGCGCATGCGCTTGTGCGTTTTTGCACAAGAAAAGGAAAACGACTCAAAAAGATCTAAGAATAAACGTATTTATTTTATAGTTTATACAAGCAATTTTGTTCATCTCTGTGATGTCATCAGATGTCTCCATTCTCTGACTGCAAAGAAATCAAATAAAAAACGGTTTATTATTGGTGAATATTATAGTATACTTCTTCAACAACAAGTAACTGATTGCTACCTGCAGTGACATCATATCCTACTGTGATTTTTTAAATAAAAGACGTTAGCCTTTTTTTCTTTTGTGTATAAACTACCATTAAAGCTAAGCAGGACATATTTAACTCAAGTTAGATATGAGTATTGTAATCTAAAATATAAAAGGCAAATCTCACGTTTGCATTTTATTTCAACGCAAGATTTTTAAAACATAATAAATAAATGAATAAATAATAATACGAGTCAAGTGGACATTCTTGCATATCAGACAGGATTGATTTTATGAATAACGTTTTTGTAATTTCCATCCGGAATATTATTAATATATAAATGCAAGAAAAATAATCAAACACCGGTTGTAGTCACAGACAGTAATATCTTACTCTCGGGTAACCGTTTAGGGGCATCTCAACAACGTTTCGTTAGTGCTGAAAACAAGTACTATAGTGGGACGGGAAATAAAGTATCTGTTGTCAAAATAGTGCAAGTGGTGATACAAGCATGAACATTTTCAATTGTATCTTCTTCATTTTCCGCCCCACTACTAGTATCAAGCTTGATTTTGGGTTAATCAGGTCTGAACCGCCAGTCGTTGTTACATTCTTATTGTAGCTTATTTCATAGTCTGACTATGCGTGTTTAAAAAACGCAAAAAAGTTGATAAATATCTTCACATGAATCAAATTAATAACCTAATCCTAATAAGTTAGGATGTTAATGACAAACAATAGGATAAAGATGCGGTCCCGTAATTACCCTGCATTACAAACCTGTTAAATTAAAACTTGTATTTCAACAGTATTGAAAACATTTTTATATCTTTAAAATAGTTGTTCGAAATATCAATGTTTGAAATATAAAGATCTATTTACCTTGTCAAAAACTTGTCTTTCAAAAAAAAAAAATCCACAGTGCATTATTTGTGTAAGTGTGCGGGTGTGCATTTGCGTCTTTTTATGTATGGCTCGTTTGTTTATGTGTGTGCGTGCTGGTGTGTGTTTTGATTCCGAAATTAGTTGCCTAGGAGACCACGTGAGGAGTCAAATGAATGGCAACTTACTAGTTATGTACAGTATCATTAAAATTCAGAATTTATAGAAAGACCTAAAAGGTCGAGCCTCTCAGTAAAGATATTCAAGTTAAGAGAGATTGACTGTACGGTTAAGCTGAGACTCTTTCACGGTTGCATGTAAAACCGCACAACGCACTTTTGGGTCAAACGCACTTTTGGGTCTCAATCGAGAAAGGAATCCAAAAGTGCTTTAGTTACGAAGCTGTCTATTGAGCTCTGCTGAAGGTTTTCTTACTGTGTAATGTTTTCCCGCCAAAACATTCTAACCACGGTCAAAAGCATAGCAAATCGTTTATTTTCTTTAAAAAAAATCAAAATCTTGGGCATAGGATGACTTACAATCATTTATCCTTTTATCGCTATGTACTAAATTTCTGTTATAAACGGTTAAACATTAGTGAATACTGAAAATTGTGAAAATATAACGTTCAAGAAATGACAGATTTAATACGATATTGCCAGATGTTATAAATATTTTGGCCGGAAATTATTTCAGTAATACTACCCTAAATACAAAGTACTGACTTATTTCGATATGCAACCGTATTCAAGACGACGGCCGATAGCATTTCCGAACTTTTCCGTATGCAAATGTACGAAAGCCTAATAGTGTCAAATGAAATAAAAAATAAAAATACAAAGGCGTAATAACGCGAATAAAGGCTTTATTACGCGAATCAAAAGGCGTAATAACGCGAATAAAGGCGTTATAACGCGAATCAAAAGGCATAATAACGCAAATCAAAAGGCGTAATAACGCGAAAAAAGGCGTAGCAACGCAATTAAAGGCGAAGTAACGCGAATAAAGGCGTTATAACGCGAATCAAAAGGCGTTATAACGCGAATCAAAAGTCGTAATAACGCGAATAAAGGCGTTATAACGCGAATCAAAAGGCGTAATTACGCGAATAAAGGCGTTATAACGCGAATCAAAGGCGTAATAACGCGAATCAAAAGGCGTTATAACGCGAACATAAAGGCGTAATAAAGCGAACCAAAAGGCATAATAACGCGAAACGAAAGGCGTTATAACGCTAATTTTATACCATAAAAATTCCAAACCGTAGCCTTATGATGTAAGATAGGAAGAACAATGTTGATTGAAATGAATTGATCAAGATATACTTTTTATTTTCAATTATGTACGGATACGTCCTAAGGCCACAGTCTGATTTTTTAAATCTTTTATTAGGAAATGCTTTCGTGAGATTAGAGGTTACTATCACCCAACTATAGATACTTTTCGATAAAGACAAAGAAGACAATGTCTCCTATAATTGTAACTTAACAGAAACACTTTTACCCCTCTAAGCATACTTATCAATAATTAGAGATACTTTCACCCGAATGTGCCTTACGTATGCCTTACGTTTTTCCAAATCTTGTTACCTATACCCAATTACCTATAGCGTAATTAGGAACGACATTCACATAATTAAAAGATACTACAGGTTATTAAGTAATTATACAGGACATATCTGTATATAATTGAACATATGACGCACATATAAAATAAGATAAGATGTAAGAAAAAATAGAAATTCATTTACTATAGTGACATGTGTAAAATGACTAAAATCAATGATGTGAATTCAGAGTAACTGTATTGACATATAACCCAATGGACCTTTAAGTCTCCAAGTCACCTGATATTGACAAAAATCAAAGAGTCTTCATTAGTTTGTTACACATGGTTTGTAATATTACTGCGCAAATGGAATCATAGTTATTGTAAATGTATATTATATTATTCTATACGAGTTTATATCTTGAGCAATAAATTCAGATCAATATTGTTTTTCCTTTCTCACGTTACTTCGCCATTTGATAAGTATAAATATGGTATAAAATTGGCATTATCATGCGTTTGAATTTGCGTTATTACGCCTTTTGGTTCGCGTAACTACGCCTTTATTTGCGTTACTACGCCTTTTGATTCGTGTTATTACGCCTTTTGTTTCGCGTTACTACGCCTTTATTCGCGTAACTACGCCTTTTGCTTTGCGTTATTACGCCATTTGTTTCGCGTTACTACGCCTTTATTCGCGTTACTACGCCTTTCGATTTGCATTATAACGCCTTTTGTTTCGCGTTATAACGCAAATAAAGGCGTTCTTACGCCTTTTAATTCGCGTTATAACGCCTTTATTCGCGTTAATACGCCTTTTGATTCGCGTTATTACGCCTTTATTCGCGTTATTACAACTTTTGATTCGCGTTATAACGCCTTTATTCGCGTTACTTCGTCTTTATTTGCGTTGCTACGCCTTTTTTCGCGTTATTACGCCTTTTGATTTGCGTAATTACGCCTTTTGATTCGTGTAATAACGCCTTTAATCGCTTTATTACGCCTTTTGATTCGCGTAATTACGCCTTTATTCGCGTTATAACGCCTTTGCATTTTTATTTTTTATTTCATTTGACACTATTAGGCTTTCGTACAAATTAGTTAATTCCGAGTGAAACCGATCGACCTCTATAGCTCTTACAAAGGGCGGGGATATCGAATGATGGCGATATTATATCCAGTTGCATCGGAGTGTTCCGGCGAAGTTAGATGGAAATTGTATGTTGTACTTACTTGCAGTTCATCAATAATGAGGATATATTTATGATTTAGGTGAAACTTTATGAAACTAAAGTGTAAGGTAAACTATCTTCGTTCAATAAAATAAAACCATCATAAAACACTAATTTGACCTTTCCAAAAAATTTAAAAAAATATATTAATTTATCTTTTTAAGTCCAAACAAAGTGTGTATCTGCAATTCTTTTATAATAGGCAACTGCTGCAACATATTTGAAAAAAAAAATACTTTCAGGCTTTATTTCTTTATTAAAAAGTGCCCAACTTGTCCTTAAAATTTCGTGCATTTAATAAAAAATCAAATGATAACAAGGTAGGTTCAACAGTTAGAGCCTGCAACATTTGACAATTTTTTCGTGTTGGGCTTTCTTTAAGAATTCTGTTTTCTCTATTTAACTGTTTTGTTCCATGATAGTGAATAATACAGTCATGTAAACTAGATTGTTATGCATAATTGTGATTGTTAGACTGATTTGATAGTCACTGAATCTGTAATGGGTGACGAATATTTGGTTACAACTGCTACAGATGCGCAGTTTCATTCTTATCTGATGGTATTATCAATGAATTGAACGGGACATTAGTGGTTCACTTTAGTATCCTTTGTGCAATCACAATCCTCTATAAATCTTTGTAGGAATATTGATTGATAATCTACTTGGGTGTATTTAAAGGGGGGAAATCCGAGCTGAAAAAAGTTGTCTCCCCTATAAGTTTAAAACGGCAATGATTTTAAATATAAGACAATGATGAAGAAATGAAACTACTGTAAGTTAGATGTAGCTTAGTTATATATGCAATAAAACTTATTGATAAAACTGACACTAAAAGACCAGGTCTTATACTTGCTTATACATGTATATAGTCAGAATATATCATCGTTTTTAGATATTTGGTTCTAGTTCATTATCTCGCTCCTTAAGGGGATATATTGTCCAGATACAAAATAGCATAATATCTTAACGTGTAATTAGTTGGAATGGCATATGTATCACTGAACATATCAGAAATTTTCCCCAAACCGTAACAGAAAGAAGTTACATATGTATTTCTACGGTTACTGGGTTCTTTACCAATACTTTGTTGTTCTGTTCATCAAGTTACTGCCAACTTCTCATTCTTGACATGCTGTCCCTATTGCATAAACAGGGGCCTTATACAAGGGTTGAGGCCAGCAATTTCAACATTGCCATAAGCTCTCTACATGTAAAACCTTAACGTTATGTCGAATATTTATTACTTTACTATACTCGTATTTACTGCATTATAGCGACGGCAGAATTGTCCAACACAAATGCAGACTGGAACGGTAGTGATCGCTTGGAAACGGAAAACGGAAATTTTACCTACTCGGTCTTGCCTTAAGACACCCATCCTCTTTTACCAAGGCTGACATTTGCCACCCCGATCTTATTCTGAAGAGCGGACATTTGCCCGTAAAACTTTTTAAGAGGGTACATTTGTACCGTCAATGTGACGATTCAGTGTAATTCATGCCGATCAACTCGTCTGGAATAAACTTTTACAAAAGAAGTACATGTATTTAAAAAAAATCAAACATAACATACATGTACTATACTTAGATTCGGATAATATTCACTTCTTCTAAAAATATTATTTACTTAGGCGGCTTGGATTTGAAAGTATACGTAAGAACACTTGATGTCCATTACTCGGATGCGAGAAAAAGGCGATTTTTTTAACAAACGATCATAATCAGTCCTGTGCATATTAAGACATAAAGACTTGGCTTAGCTTATTGATTGAATTAAGCCCGATGCCAGAAATACTAGCATTTCCAAAAATAATTGGACTTGCCGTTCAGACAGCTATCCAAAATAGTTTTTAGTGAAATAGACTCCTTCCTGAAAAATAGAGCAAATGTTTCTTCTTTTAAGAGAAATATTCCGTACATTGTTTACCCTATAGCAGCCTACGTACCGACTTTGGGCTTCGTACCTGAAGTTTTTTATGGGTAACTCAGGAAAATCATTGTGGATGGCTGGCCCGTACGTAGCGCCCGTGACGTCTCTTGACGTCCATTTTGTTATCAAGTATTATTACATTTTACAATTTGATTGGCATATTAGGACAGCCGGTGTACGGATAGAAATGGTCAAATCGTGTTAATTGTATATTTATATCCATCGTCCAGGCACTTAAGATTGAAATGTTTACGTTAGGTTTTACGTTGCATTAACACTGTAAATGTCTTGTGACGTGTTTTCAGGTTCATTTAAGGAGGAAGACCTCAGGTGGTATTCCGGACATTATTGCTACGTTCCGTGAGGGGCAAGCGGTTTTAAGTCAGCAACTAAACCTTTCGGCCACTGACGTTGCTAAATCCTATTGATCAGTTGATAAACATGTAGGATTGTGTCAGTCCTGAATGGGTGTGAAAGTGTTATGTATCGTTTAGTTTACATTAAAAACAAACAAACATTCTTCAAACATATAATTGTCATAGATAAAGGGTGACCAATAAAATATGTAAATGCTTACTTATAAACACTGACCTATACTTAATATTTTTCTTGACCAAGTACCGGTAAAATCTGGTTCTGTACATAAAAGCAATTAAAGTGTTGAACTTACTGTTGAGCAAGAAAACTTTCCGTATCAATATTGGGCTGTAAATGATTTCAGAATAAAATTATTTTTTTATGTAACAGTGTTTATTAGTAAGTAAAAAATGTCTATTATAGTCAAGTCAAGTCAATTTGTTTATTTAAGTCTCACTTTTGTACATTAAATGTATGATAGTACAGTTGGTTACATTTCACCATCGACAACTTTTGTCATTCTGTTTTATAATATCTGTAAATGCATTTTTATAAAGTACGTACTTAGTTCAGTATTGCACACTTTTCTTAAATCAATGAAATTATGTTGTAACATGTGTTATTTAATATTATTGATTTGAGATTTACGAACTAGTACACATATTTTACATATAAAATGTAATATCATTTATAATACTGCACGTTTGTAACGTCGTTTTTCTTTGGATAATCGTGATGTTTATAAAATTATACAAAAGTGATATACACGGCTGCTATCAATTTACAGAGTATTTTATTTTTCTTTTCTCAAAAATCAAGTTGTTGTTCGCTAGAAGGGAAATAACCGCAACAATATTATGCGAACTGTCTACAGCAAATAAAGTATTTTAAAAATGGAATTAATCATTCAGACTTTGCTAGCATGTTTCATAACACCCAATTTTAATATTTCAAAAGTGGATTTAACTAACGATATAAAAACAGACAAGGAAGATATACTTGGGATAAGGTTGTAGCGTATTAAGAAGATGAATCGCAAACACATTTTTTATGCGGCATGCAGGCTGGCTGGCAAATATTTATCAGACCAATGTATGGTTCATTGCCAAGTTAAGAGGACCATGGATAATGATCATGTCTGGTGAAGTCTACATGTATATAAAATGCACAATGATCGCAAAGTAACCAGCATAATGTATACTGGTATTACACAAAGAATAATTATTCAGGTAAATCACTCTCAAATTCAGTCAAGATTTTCTTAGTTTCATGTAGGCATTGTGTTACTGGTTGCACTATGTTCATGACAAAACATTCAAAAGAGACTTATAAAATGATACGAGTTCATATTTTATTAGTCTATGACTCGGCTGTATTTTGCAATGTACTGATGTGCTGATGTTTGAATATTGAACAAGACAACTAGAATCAGTAACTCAGAACGAATACTTTCTTAGGTGCTTTTGGATAAGTTTATTTTTTAAATTTTTTATTCATTAATTCTTAATCATGGCATACGAGTGTGTCTACATACTCTCAATACATTTTTTTGCAAATTGAACATTGGCTCAAAGCATGCTTCATTAGATAAAAGTATTGCAAGTACGTAGTTCATTTTCAACTGCTTTAACAGCTTCGACATCTCAGCACGAATAGGGCAACAGTGAGAGTGCTCGTAGTTTCTGTAACTAACCCTTCTGCAGGTGTTAAGTCATGTAGAAAGCACTGTGATGTAACTGGGTTAAAAGAATATGCAACACATGTGCGTTGATACGAAATGCAAGCATTTCGGCACACGATAGCTGTAACGACAGGAGAGATGATCTCCATATAATCATTTGACCTTGTATTCGCAATAGTTTCATGTCCATCCGTTATATAACAGCCTAAAAGAGATACATAAAGTACGAAATGAAAGTTAATGAAAATTTTTATCACTTTTTTCTCATTATGTATATTTGACATATTGAATTTTAAAGGTATGTTGTAATAAAAAGAATAGATGGATTAACCTATGAACAAGATTATATCCTCTATTATATCATTTTATAACTGAACATGTTTTATATGAATATTTTTAAACATTTGGAAGAAGATAAAAAGTAATCACGGATACCTAAGAACGAACAAAATGACATAAAAGAAAATGTTGTAGACTCACTTCGGTATGGACTGTTCATGAACGGTAATGGAAAATTCAAGTTACCGTTAACATCCAGGCAGTATACAGCATTTAAATTTTGAAACATCCGCTAATGTGTTAACACCTGTTTATCCCCTGTAACCCACATGTGCAATGAACCGCAAATATTTGAACAAGCTCGATAGCACTTTATGCTTAGTACATACAAAATGCAGCAAGTTTGATCAAATACGCCTAACAGACAATCAAAGATTCGAACAGCTGACATTAGATCAGTAAAATAACTCACCAGCTCCAGGTTGTCCACACTCTGCAGCACTCTTAAAACAGGTATTGTTTGCTGTGCATGTTGCTGGTAATAAGGCTTTTTTGAAAAATGAAATGAATAACAAATATTTAGAGAATAATCTTGATACCGCGATAAGATGATAAATGAAACTAATTTTATAACTTAATTTATCGTATTTATCTTTAAATTTGATATAAAACATCTTACACTGTATTTTGAGATATCATTATGGCTGATATTCTGTGAATTCAAAGATACCTGTTTCACAATTCCTTCCAGAGAATCCTTCTGGGCATATACAGGTATAATTGTTGACTCCGTCAATACAAGTACCGTCATTAAGACAGGAATCGTTGTAACAGTCATTTACATCTTAAAAGGTGAAATAACAAATCAAATCTTTAATTTTAAAATTCATATAACATTATACAACCAGCATATACGAAATTCCGGACGAATCATTTGGCCCCATTGCCATATGCGCAAAAGATAATTATTGTTCGAAATTTGATATAATGCCATTTTTTAGATAAACAATAACTTTATAAGTACTGTCTTTTGATATAAATTTTTTCAGGCATTACAACAAATTACCCTTCTATGTTATGTTATAATGACTCTTTAAAATGTCCATTCAAGTAGTTAACCTTAGGGCGCTATTGCACTCAGTAGATACAAATTAAATTATATCTTACTGGCCTGGCTTAATTTCGTTTCGGTTAAGGTAAAGATTAATTACTTAATTTGTCATTTATATATTATAAATGTCATTATTCCCTAACTTGTTCATCTTCTTACCTCAAAATTGAAATTATTGTAACTTTAAACTACTTAAATGATTTCGACTTTATTTCTGCCTTCACCTTAGTGATTTTGTTATATTTACCAAGCTCAGATCTGATGTTCTTGATATTTCTCGTATAATTAATCTAGATTCACTATGAATGGGTTAATTCTATGCATCTACGTAGCTTCAAATTATTTTCATGTTTTCATTTTTTCAATTTATAATTGTTGATACATATTACAGATTAATTGCATTAGTTATCTTTCAATATGAGTAAATATATGAGTGTTTGTACATATTACGAATTTGCCTTACTCATTCATATCATACATAAAGATCTTGTATTTTTATAAACTATATATGATCATTTGTGCAAACTTTAATAAGGATATAATTCAATATTATATTAATACTGTTCAGTTATGGAGGAAATTAAGATCATAGTAATACAATAACGATCTGTTATAAAATGTACTAACTTGTTTCGCAACAAGCACCTGTAAAACCCGAGTCTCCACAGTCGCACTTTATACCATCTAATTTGCTTTTCATATAACATTGTGCTGTGTTTTGACAGCAACCTGTTAGGAAAAAGGGGATTTTTTAAGAATGCAAAAAGAAAATAATTCAAAGAATAAATTTAGGTAAATTGTGTATTGACAGAGAGAGTATTTCAGTCGTACATGAAGGTCGATCACTAACGTATAGGTGTACAGTTAAGACTATACTGTAGGCGCTATTGCCATCTCTTTGACAAAAAATTAAAACAATAAAGGATGCATAACAATCTAAACCTTAAAAAGCAGCTGATATTATATATTGATGGCATTTCGTTCTAGTATATTTAAGGCATGCCCATAAGATTGTTTCGAACGTTGAACATTACCCTTTCAGAAACGACGCAGCATTATTTTTATTATCAAAATATTTAATACTTCATAGATAAGTATCAGTTTTTTTGTGTTTTTTTTTTTCAAAATATATCTTGTTCTTATTTCATTGTTTATTTAATCATTCGATATCAATGTACTTACATGGATAACATTTCATCTGTGCTTTTGCACTCGCTCTACCATAACCTGGCCGAAGACATGCGTAGCCCTCTGGACACTATTTAGATTTACCAAATTTCGAATAAGTAACATGTTGTTAACAAAGTTAACATTACTTATAACAATCTTTCAAAGGTTCTTGAAATAAATATGATGCATTTATCTGGATTTGACGTTTACCTCATAAGATATGAATTGAATTGAAAATAATCTTGATATATAAAATTATGATTTGAATACCTGAGCATTTATGATAAATACCTGTATCTCAGGTTCACAATTTTGTAGGTATGGACCCTTACAATCGGCATTCTGAATGATCGTTATCGCCAAAACAATCTGAAATCATTTTATTACACTTATTTCATTAGAGAACCATTGCTCATATTTGCAATATTAACATATATGTTATTTGTTCACAATTCAATTTTAATTTGAATATTTTCTTGTCAGTTTTCACGAGGAAAACAATATTAAATAGTTAATAATCATATTACGTATTAAGGCAATACATAGCAGGAAATCACTTTTGGTAATTTTAACAAGATTATTGAGTCAATCCTTTTTATCAAATTTGGTAAACCATTGTAATTGTAATTGTCTTTACATATATGTGTATGTTTCCTTTCTTTTTTATTTGGCAACAAAAATGTTTAAATCAAGGAAATTAAAATATTGCTTACCCTGACAAGAACCGACATTGTCTGCATCATCAGGTGGATATCTGAATCACAATATACAATTATACTATTATTGTTTACAATTTTATTTCGTACAATTTATCAACCAACATTTTCAGTAGACAGCCACGTTATTTTGTCCATTATTAAATTATGCCGAACAGATGGATCAGTGACTCAGAAAGTATGCATGCTTTAAAGACTAAACTTCACCATTGTTAGACTGAAATAAATAAATAATAAGGCGTAAATAGGCAGAAATGTATTTTTCAAATGAAAATAAGCAGAAAATAATTACAATCACGTATTTTAGCGTGCGCAGAGTGGTAACTTTCATTCTCTGTGTTACAAAATAAATCCAGAAATAATTAAAGGAAAAGAGAACAATCTTAAACTATTTCTTAAAATATCTAAAAATACATACATGCTTATAATCAGAAAAACCTTCATTTTTCAAAAATCACTGTCACCTTTTACCAATCTAAAACTTAGTATTTCATATTTCTAAACCTATCATTTAATATTTTAACATCTCCAGTTATAAATCAACCTTTCAGAAATACATCAATTCTCCAAAATCTCGTATCGAAATTCAACCAGAACTGTGACATATTTATGTCATGATGTAATTCAATCAATTTGCTTTATATGGACATAAGCTTTTCTAATAAAGGTGTTTTTAAATATATTTTACAAACGCCAGTCTAAGTTTTTGAACGAAGAAGGTCATATTGACTAAATATCAAAGTTAATCAGTGCATTCACATTTCATAAAATTCGCCGCCATTGCTGCCCTAATCATCACGTGACAATATAAATTTGGGTTCGGATACCTTTGCATGACATTTAGTGAACCGTGATCCAAATGCTATTTTTAATTGAAAACGTACCTTAATTATGAATAAAGTTGAATTTATTAAAAAAAAAAAAAAAAAAAAAAAAAAAAAAAAAAAAAAAAAAAAAAAAAACAGATATTTTTACCAAAAAAAATAATTATGTGAGTGATCATATTTATTTGAGTGATTGATTAATGATTTTTTGTTTGTATTTAATATTTAAAATAGTAAATAGTACCGTTCAAAAAAATGTGTACGTCCGTTACTAAAAATAAATGCTGGAATTCCCAATTTTTATAGTATCGCCAGATTTCATTACAAAGCATACTCCATATTGGTAGACAATCTTTACATATTTCCTTAACAAAAAGTTAGGTACACAATGCCATTGAAGTTTCAAATTTTAAAACAAACATGAATAGATTCAAAATCTATTTGATTGCAAAATGGTATAATGGTATATTTATTTGATTTATAAATGTGATTCAATCTGTTAAGCTATTACTCCTTTTATGGAAAACATTGTAAATATTTGTAACAGCTTTTGAATCAATATGCTGCACTTTTATTTGTACATCCAATAGTGCAACCGTACTGGACTTGTTTACAATGGGTTTTATGAATGAATAGAATAACTTATTTGTACTTGGTTTATTTTTGGTTTGTTTTAGTGCAACAGTATAGAACTTGTTTACAATGGGTTTTATCTGGGACACAATAACAACCGTTTTATACTGTTCAAGGTATTGTAAAGGTGTTTCTAAAATTAATAAGATTAAAATTAGATTCGCTACAGCTTGTAGCAACGTAAAAATTAACGAACCGAATATTTTCATTACCGGCAGGCTTCTAAAACAGGGCTACCGCTATCATAAATTACAGAAATATTTTACAAAATTTACAATCGTTATTTTGATTTAATTTCAAAATTCAAAAAAGATTTAAAAACTCTGGTTTAATGGAGCTGTGATTTACAAATTTCGTACGATTTTGAGTCACTTTAATTTTTCTGCTGTTTTTACTAAAATCATTAAGCCTTTTATTAAAAGAGGTGACGACCCTACCATTTTAAGACATACTGCATACTTAGTGTTCAATCCTTTTACAGTTGGACACTACGCTTCCTCTTTTGATTACATCTGACGGATCAAGTGGGAGACTCTTTGATGACTTTTGATGGACAGTTCATAAAGCCTTTTGGGTCTGAATTTGCTAAATGATCGTCTTTTGTCCTGCTTCGTTGGGTCCTTGTAGGTGATTTTTATTGCTCTGTCTTCCTTTAGGCTAAGACATTGAGTACTTTTGTTATGGTCATTGTGTTTACTTTTATATGTTTCTACATGATTATTTTGGTTACTTCTTATCTATTCCGATTGAACCATAACAAATGTTGGTAGGGATTCACTTTACACTGTCTTGGTGCACCATTAACCGATCTCCCAAGCAGTACTTGTTCAGCTGACCGTTCCAAGGCGGCGCCCTCTGTGTTCCTCAGATGTATGTCTATGTTGTTTAATACCATTTTGGTGACACTTTTGCTTTTGTCCCTTGTTGTTTTCTCATCTACGGTAAGTATGTTCCCCTTTGCCCTTGTTTTATTTCTTTAATTTACCACACCCCTTCCTGGGGTCTCCTGTCCCCTTCCCCTGTGCCATTGACTTTGTGGGCCTAATATTCAATCATTTATTTGTTTTCTTTGAATTCCTTATCAGTTACAAATTATTTATCATTTTAGTGATTAGGCTATCTGTGTTCTGCCTTGTGCCCTGTCTTGTTTTTGTTTGGGGTCCGCCTAGGCCATTTGTCACTAGTTCTTGTTGCTGGGTTATGTCGGGGCTGCGTTCATGGAACGCCGCTTTTCTATGTTGATCTTATTTATCATATTATTTTCTGCAATTACATCCTTCAATGGCCACACCCTAGCTGGATAGATTCCTCGCACTTGGTATATTTATTTGATTTTTTAAATGTGATTTTAATAGTTTAAATAGTTATTTATGTACTGTACACGAACTGCCACAATTCTTGTAGCCTTTGCAAATGGGATTGACCCATAACATTACCATCACATAACGCCAAAATAAAAGCGAGATATGAATTATGAAATATTAAGTATAGTTTTTGTCGTTAGATCGTTCTTAAATGAAATGTACGGAAAAAATATTTAACTTTCTAGTTAAAACGCTCAGATTTACAATACTTCCCCCCCCCAAAGTATACTTTATAAAGTTACTATGTATATTTTGATTTTCATTTTGTCAAAAGTTAACTAATTTTCCTTCTTGTTTCAAATGGGTCAAACTTATTTACCAAATAACCAATGACTCTTAGTCTCAGTTAGACATTTACATGTATCTCACTACTAGAAATACATATAAACATTTGTCACGAATGGCATTAATTAAACTGGAACAGAATACTAAAAGATTCAGTTTATACATGCTGGAAAATATAATGACTTAAAGATCCTGTATGTTTTGTGATTGATACTGTTACTTTGTGTATACTACACTTGCAAAAAATTATAAATGTATATAGTTATGCAAATGTTACAATTTTCAAACATCAAAGAATATGTAAAAAGTGTACGGCATATATTTGTGCACTATATTCAATCAATAAACTACATGCATTCATTTCTTATTGGAAAGTTTGACTTAGAATTTATAGAAAATAAATGGAAAATAAATTTCTAATTACACCCCTTTATTTATTTGAAATGTTTATTGGGTAATATCTTTAAAAATAATGCTTATTGGAACTTATTATATTGACAAATCTTAATTTGAGCATCATATTAATGAAATAAAACCATGGTAAAATCGTGTTACAGGATCTTTAATAAATATAAAAAAGGATTTAATTGAATAACAGTAATTACATGTGCATTTCAAGTTATTCTGAAATGAAATATTATCAAAAGTGAAACCAAACCTAAGTTAAATGCCGATTGCCAATTTCCGTAATTTCTTAATTGCTTTCAAATATAAACAATTACAAATAAAAAGAATAAACATCTTACCTTGTATGTTTCTCCAGAAATACAAAATTATTGATAAACCTGTAAACTTACACTGACTGCTTATATACATTTATTTGAAGTATTGCAAGACAAAAACTGACACGTTAGATAAATAATTTCATATGGACTTGTAATTTAATCGATCATAATAATAATGATAAAAAAATCCATTATGAAAGTACAACAAGGCGAAAAGGAAAGTGTTGCAGTTTCAGTTTGATCAAACCTGTTCAGGGACGATAGTGGTAACTGCAAGCTACCGTCCACGCCCCCTATAAACGGCTTAAGCCTAAGTCAACATTTAGCATGAACTAGTAAAAATGTTAATTTGGTAACATCCGCAGATATTTACACATGGTAGTTATCATCGGATCTTCTTTGAAGTAAGGATGCGAGGAATTATTTTGTTTGTTTGTTTCGGTTTTACGTCACACCAACACACTCTATGTCATATGGCGACTTTCAAGCTTTGCTGCTAAATATCTTAAGTGCCCCCGTGCCTTATCTAAGACATGAACGGGCATCTGAGTAGAATATCCATGATATCCTTTTTTATTGTTACGTCACGTGTCTAAATGATTACTCCACATGTCTAAATATAGAACGTCATCAGTGATTATATTAAGGAAATAGATCTTAGTTTTGAGTAAAGTATTGTAGAATAATGCACGGTTCGAGTTCAAATGCACACGAGGCCGCCGAAATGCCTGAGCAAATAATTACAAGGCATCTATAAAAATTATAACATGTTAATTAAAGAGAGAGCTGAAGTACATTTAGAGAGTAGAAGTAATTTTACTGACATCATTTGATTTAATGACGTCATATTTGACGTACATAAGCTATCGTTTATTGTGCTGTAAGTTTATTTTGTAATAATGCATTTGACAACCCCATGTATTTGAGTATTTAAGGCAGAGTGTAAAGCGCTTTCTAACACGACCCACATTTTCCCTATTGAAGACTGAAAATGTGTGTTATTATGCAATTAAATCACTGTTGGCGTTCTATATTTAGACATGTGACGTAACCATTAGACACACGACGTGTTCACCAAACATGCGACACGTTGTAAATAAGTGCGTTAACAAATCAGGCGCATCAGGTACGTCAGCATTTTATTTTTTGAGGTCGTGTTAGAATCGAAATTATAAATCCAAATCGGTGATTTAATCGCTCGATAAAATCACTCTTTGTCGCTCGGATGCGCATCATTATATCACCCGGACTCGTGTTATAATTTCTTGCATCCGAACTCGAAACAGTGATTTATTTAGCTATAAAATCACCCTTGGGATATATTATTTCTTAAATAGCAGACACATAAATGCATTTCTCATTTTGTTTTACTTTAAAATGTTTATTTACATTGTAATTTGATATCACCAATCTTAGTCATACAATTCGGATGTTTATGAGTGGCTATTGCGCAGAAAGTTTGTACTCTTGGATTGTTTTATTTAACCATTAATCAGGAAAAACGTTGAAACTGTCGAGCTATTACTCCTTTTATGGAAAATATTGTAATTATTTGCAACAGCTTTTGAATCGATATGCTGCACTTACATTTGTACGTTTTATTTGTACTTAATGTTTGATTTATGTTTCAAATAGTGCAACCGTACTGCACTTGTTTACAATGGGTTTTATAATGGACAGAATAACATATTTGTACTTGGTTTGTTTTTTTTTTGTTTTTTTTGTTTAAGTGCAACAGTATAGAACTTGTTTACAATGGATTTTATCTGGGACAAAATAACAACCGTTTTATACTGTTCAAGGTATTATAAAAGTGTTTTTAAAATTAATTAGATTAAAATTAGATTCGCTAGAGCTTGTAGCAACGTAAAGGATATTAACGAGCGGAATATTTTCATTACCAGCAAGCTTCTAAAACAGGGCTACCGCTATCATAAATTACAGAAATATTTTACAAAATTTACAATCGTGATTTTAATCTCATTTCAAAATTCAAAAGTGATTTAAAAACTTTGGTTTTACCGAGGTGTGATTTACAAATTACGTATGATTTTGGGTCACTTTAATTTTTTTGCTGTTTTTACTAAAATCATTAAGCGTTTTATTAAAAGAGGTTATGACCTTACTATTTTAAGACATACTGCATGCTTAGTGTTCAACCCTTTTACAGTTGGACACTTGATTACATCTGACGGACCAAGTGAGAAACTCTATGATGGTCAGTTCTTAAAGCCCTTTGGGTCTGAATTGGCTAAATGTTCGCCTTTTGCCTTACTTCGTCGGGCCCTTGTAGGTGATTTTTTGGTGCTCTGTCTTCCTTTAGGACATTGAGTACTTTTGTTATGGTCATTATGTTTACTTTTATATGTTTCTACATGTTCATTTTGGTGTTTTACTTGTCTATTCTGTTTTTACCATAACAACTGTTGGCGAGGATTCACTTTACACTGTCTCGGTGCACCATTAACCGATTTTAACTCCAAAGCAGTACTTGATCAGCTGACCGTTCCAAGGCTGCGCCCTCTGTGTTCCTCAGATGTATGTCTATGTTGTTTCAAACTAATTTGGTGAGACTTTTGCTTATGTCCCTTGTCATCTACGGTAAGTATGTTCCCCTTTGCCCCTTGTTTTATTCCTTTAATTTACCCCCTCCCCCCTCCTTTCCTGGGTCAACTGTCTCCTTCCCCTGTGCCCTTTGACTTTGTGGGCCTAATCTTGTTCAATCTTGTGCCCTGTCCTGTCTTTGTTTGGGGTCCGCCTGGGCTCCTTATCTCTGGTTATTGTTGCTTGGTGGTGTAGGGGCTGCGTTTATTGAACGCCGCCTTTCTTTGTGTTGATCTTATTTATCATATTATTTTCTTCAATTACATCCTTCAATGGCCACACCCTAGCTTGATAGATTCCTCGCAGTTATGAAGCAAAAGTAATTTACAGTATGAAAAAAAGATATTAACATCATGGTATTGGAAACTGTTAAAATTGGAAGATGTAAGGTTTGTAATGGCCCCTATTTGTACAATAAGACAAAGGAAAGTTCCTAGCAGGGAGATTTTTACAGCCGCCACAAGACAATAAAATTGATAAAGTTTGAGTCTAATTATTACATGGAATAATTGAAATTGTTGCATTGACTTTTACATTGCTTTCAGCTACCATCCACGTCCTGTCTACTAGCATCGATTATAGCTGAATTCATCATTTAAAATACATAATAATATTTAATTCAGAAACATATTCAGAGGAATTCTAAAAGTTAAGATTTTGTTATTGATAGGTCGAAAACTTGTCATCTAAGTACATGTATACAAAAAAATATAAATACACAGTTATTAAAAATCAGCATATTTATACTTCAGCTTTGTCGTCTATGATACAATTTGATATTTTGGACTGCAACTATAATCACAATAATGTATTTGCTAGTCTGAATTTAATTATAAGGATTAATTCGTAGGTAAACCTTAAGCTAAGTACTTAAAAAATATTTTTAGTGAGTCATTTCATTAATTAGTCTTTAAAATAATTAAAATACATTTTAAACCATTTTAGGTGACTGAGTTTGTATTGCTTGAAGGAAAATCTTTTGAAAACAACTCGATATTTATCTATCGTTTTTGAAGTCCCTAAAGGGTAATTCCCTTTATTTTATACAAATTTATACAAATAAAAATATAAGCATGTAGTCATACATATTAATAACAAACCAATACACATAATATATACAAAAAAATGAAACAATGATTACAATCACAAACTAATAAGAAAATTAAAATGCATTTCAAGGAAAAGATCTGCATTGATATTTGTGTTCCTAGTTTCAGTAGTTTGATTTGGAATTGATGGGCAACTTCTACCGGCGTTTGTTATTAGAATCAATTTATAATCTGTGACAGTTTTATTTATTGGCAGTCAGCGATACATTTGTCTTTGATCATTTACAAGAAATTGAAGCTTACAAAAAAGAAGCCCCCTCCCAAAAGCAAGAGCATACAACAACAAAAAACTGATGGCAAACATTTATCATATACATAAATAGCAAACATTATAATATACGATCAGAAGACAGGTAAACTTTTAAATTGAATGAAACTATTCAAGGGTACTTTGATGTAAACATAATGCTTCTTTTATATACGTTGCTGTATTTAACGTATGTTTTTACTTGTATTTGACTTCAATGTATTAAACTTTTGTATATTTGGCCATGAAAACTGGCCTACAAAATTTGATCTTATACTTCTGTAACGTGCACGTGAGCAACACAAAATAAAATGATATTCTGACTCTATGGTATTTTGGTAATATAGTTTCCACAGTCTGTTACTTTCAATATGATTATAATTTCCTAATTCTATATCATAATCTTTAGCATGCAAATAATAATATGATCTTGTTTATCATCTTAAAATAGAATATTATTTTGAATTAGTACTTTTTAAAAAAAACTATAATGAAACAATTTGTTTTGTAATCTGCAATTTGTGTGCTTAAAAGAAACTGATTTATTTACTAATTTACTTATTTTATTTAAAATTTATCAAAAATACTAAAAATCGTATCAAAACAGAGGAAAAAGAATCTCTAAAAATGTCCAAAACGGCCATATTTAAAATGCTGAAGACTTGGTCTGATTGAGCTTGTTCATTGGCAGCGTTGTATAATGTTGGCTACCTCCAACTACCAGCAACGGCTTAAGTAGAACAAGAGCCATGTCAACATCCCTCAACGAAAGTGTTTGCTCATTGGAAGAATGTATATGTAGTAGAGCAAAATAATTCATTTTTAAGAGGTCTTTTGTTAATGAAAACTGATGGCTAAAGTGAAACCTATGTGAATACTGATGGCTGAGATTAACAAAGGACAATAACTGAAAAATAATGCACGGTGGCATTATCATTCTTGTGTGCATCACTGCTCCTTAATAAGACCTATCAGCCTATGAAGTTCAATGTTGATATCTCAAAGGCTATTTGAATTATGCTATGGATAAAAATTTATTTTTTTGCATTCTAGTCAGTATGATGTAAACTCAGCTAAAAATATATTATATTCAGAATCTTATCATGCTACTTGGGACAACATTCTCGGTATTGTCTATACACTAATTTTATGCAAAGTAATATTTCAAGACGTAGAAAAATAACTTTTAACTAGCTGAGGAGAAATAGTACAAACATTTTATAGAAAAAATATCCAGCAGAATTGCAGTGGAAATCAAGCACTTTTAACGGGGTATAACAAGCAAAGTTGAGATAATCGCCACGGTATGATACAAATAACTTGATTGACGCTTCTAAGAAATATGTTCCTAAGACTTTGAGTGAAAGTAATTTTGGTTGTATTGGTCTTTTATGGAACAAAGCCCAAACAGTGAAGAAGGAAGTGCATGGATGTAGCTTTGATATTACTTAGCTTAATACTAATATATGGGTCCAGGAAGGTTTTTATTTATTTAGTTATTTATGGTATAAATGGTTATGTGCTATAATATATATACTAAAATCTATGTTTTATGTGATTATTGATCAACTACAGATGATACAGATGTTGAATTGTTAATTTTAAACGCAATGTCTCCACACAGATAAATGTATATACATGTATGTATGTATTCATATAACATCAAGTAAAGTTGACAATAATGTATGACAAATCTTGCAGATGTTACTTTTCAATTATATTACAATCGATTTTGATCCTTGTTTTGTATATGATGAAAATTTCACGCATGTTAGGAAAACTACTCAAGCTCATTTGTTACAAATTTTGCGGTGTCCTTCAAGTGTAACATAGCATTTCCTTGGCAAATTGCTTTTAGTATATCTATTATGAAAAACAATAACAGTGCCAAATTGATTCATTTTTACATTTTTACAATCATTAAAAGAATTTCAAATAGCATTAACATTTTATATAAATTATTTTAGATTCTCAAATGATTATTTTTACATCTTAAGTGTAAACATGTCATAATCACGACAGAGACTTTGGATTCTTTCATGTGAGGAAGCTTTCCAACTAGCTTACGGAACGTCAGTGGTTCAACTAAGGTGCCGGTTTATGCCTGAAATAATCCTGTATGGAATTTTCCAGCCACAGAATAGACGGAATATGTTTAAATTTTATGCCAGTACAGATAAAAATATGTCTTACGCTTTTTCCAATGTTATAGAATTAATTACGCCTGGATCAAAGTCTTACGCATTTGGAAAACAGCCGTAAATGGCTTGAATTACCGGCTTACAAATAGCACCTAATATTTGTATGAGCAGTAATTCAAAACTAAAATATATGCCTGGTAAAATTGCTTTGAATTTTTGCATCTAAATAAATAAGCTTGTCATACTTGTTTAATTATCAAATGTTTGATAGAATCTATTTTTTTTGAAACCTGGAACAGTAACAAACAACAAATGGTCACTATCACAAAACCTGGCCATATAACCAAAAAATTGCTTGTTCTTTTATGTTTATGTAATCAATTTTGTTTCACATCTACATTGTTAAAAAATGACATTTTCTTTAATACAAATTCATGAAATGAGGTGATGTTATTCAATGTCTGTTCAATTGAGTTGCAGTTGCAGCCTCTCTTTTTTTTGTCTGACCTTTCAAAAATCATGTGTCTCAATGCAACATTTGTAACGTTATTCCAACTTCCTGTAAAATATCAGCCATATCAAGCATTGTATAATTAAGAAATAATATATCCCATACTATGATTTTATTACAATATAACATCACTGTTTTGAGTTCGGATGCGGGGAATTATATCACGAGGGCGTAGACCGAGTGATATAATGATGCGTATCCGAAAACGGTTGCAGTATCAATTGGTCAAACGGAAAAAGAATGCGGTGTTTAAGTTCAGTGTTGTACGTTGCTGAAATTTTCGAGTCAATATGCCTTTTTACAGCATATATTCCCTAAACTTTGCAATAGAAACACACAATTTTGTATGGAACTTGAATTTATGCCTAACCATAATATATACGAGATCTCGTAAGGTCATAGAACAAATACATCGTCGTTTTAACACATGTTTTTTTGACAAGTACGAGTCATGTTGAGGTAGACACGATCTTTTGTAAACAGTATTTCTTCGAAGTATGTATTTTTTGTGAATTGTGTTGTACTTGATTAACAATAAATTGTTTCAAACATTCGATGGAGTACTTCTACAGTTGGAATGATTTGGCAATGTCCAGCAGTAAGATATTTTGTAAGCTATTACCTGCAATTTGGTTAGCCCGCCATTAATATTTTGTCAAGAAATATACGGTGTCTCGGTCAGAAGAATGATATTTTGACGTTGCGCGGAAAAGTTGTGGTAAACGCCCTTTCACCGTGATATTATGCCGCAGGAACGCAGGAGTAACCCCAAGCTTTGTCACATCAACTTTGTGAAACCGGGTGAAACTGCTAAGACACATTCGCCACACCAACCATCAATTCTAGATGGCGCAACAGGTTGGAACATAGAGGCGGATCTTGGTAAATAGCTTGTTTTCCCAAGTATTGTCCAGATCAACTCAAGACCAGAAATTATACTGTGGTCAGAAAAAGGAAAGAAACTCATCATGATCGAGTTAACAGTACCTTGGGAGACAAGATGTGAAGAGGCCTACGAAGGAAAAAGCAAAGTATACAGAGCTACTCAACCAATGTAGACAGAGAGGCTGGCATACATGGCTGTTTCCTATTGAAGTAGGTGTGCGAGGGTTCTGTTCGCAATCTGTGTGCCGACTGATGACAGCAATAGGAACTACTGGGAGGGATAGACGTAGATCAATCCAGAGACTGAGCCAAGCTGCCGAACGCGCGTCTAGCTGACTGTGGCTGAGACGAAAGGAGAAGAGCTGGAAGCAATCGACCTCTACACCGTAGGACGGTGGGCCCACCCGCCAGCAGATATACATGGATAAGGGCCGAAATATCAATGACGGCGAGCACAATGCTGATGATGGAGGTCGATCAGCAATCTAGAAGCACCACATACAAGAGATCTACAGAAGATCTACATTATGTGCGTTCCAGATTGTATCTTACTCATTTATGTGTTACAATTTGGATTTTGTTAACTGAAAGTGGCATAGAAATATTGAAGAATAGGTTAACAATGGTTTGACTACGATGTATGATGATTATTCATGTAATATTCAAAAAAGTTGTTGCATTTATTAGCTGAAATGATAATATTTGCAGAATTGCAAAAGAAATTTTTTTATATAATTTCACTGTCAGTTATTGTTAAAAAATATGTTAGCTGATCGGAAAGTTGCAATACTGGGATACATCTTTCCGGCTGTCTGTGTGTGCGTACATTAGAGCGTGTCTATCTGTACGAAACCCTTGTCTGGCCAATAACTGCGTCATGCATCAAGGAATTTAAAAATAGCTTGGAAAATATGTATAGGATATTCAAAAGTGTATCATTCTCAAGAGCATACCACAAGCTCCAAGGTCAAGGTCACTCATAGAGGTCAAAGATTAGAAAACTTTGTCCAGTCCATAATTTTGTCATGTATCAAGGGATTTAAAGATAACTTGGTATTAATTTGAAACATGGTTAGATGGTGTGTCTTGCACTTAAGTAGGTCACAGTTAAAGGTCAAAGTGTAAGAAAATCATGTCAAACCAACAACTCTGTCCTGCATTAAAAGTTTTTGAAATAACACAAATGTGTAACATGATGAAAAAGTGAAATATGTATAAGACTATCGTGAACAAGAGAGTAAAGCCTCAAGGCCAAATGTCAATGGAATTGGAACAATATTTGTTGTGGTTCGGACACTTTAACATAAATTCTATGTCGAAAAGGAGTGAAATTCTGTCAAAATGCTTGATCCTGTGTACACGTAGGGGATATGATAGTGAACAAGTGTGCAAAGTTTCAAAGCCATATGTCAATGTATTATTTTTTTCAACTCATTTTATAAATTTAGTATTTAACCTACCCGTATTGAATATCCTCGAAGTACATAATGGAGTTCCAATCTTGCTGATGAATTTCTAAAATTTTTGCTCAAACGTAAGATATCTAACATATCGCATTTAAGAAATAATAATCTTTTTACATTTTGATATGTACATGCAGATTTCCGTTTAAGACTTGTTTAAAGAAAAGCAAAACTAAATTTAATACAATAACACCTGAATTTCTCATTTTTTAAAAAAACCCATTTCTGCATAAATGTATATGAAAGTTCTGTTCTTGAAACTTTGACATATTATGATTCTGCTGTTTATCTTATTAACTCGCTTTCACACTCCAGTTGAATATTTCTTCTATTAATCATATTATTAAAACTTTTAATGTTCTCCTTGAGAATTTAAAAATATGCACCCTAACATTTTGAACAAAAAAATATCATCATTTCCTTTGTGTTTGCACGCTTACTGACCTACATTCCTTTGAATTCAATCTTTACAACAGTTACTGTATTACTAGACAGTTCTATCATAATTTCATTTTTTATATTCATTTGAATGTATAAACTCTGTTTAATACCTAAATAGATAGTGCAGAAATATATTTTTGAAAGATACATTTAAAATGTTTAATCTTGTCTCTCCCAAAATTATCAAATGGGACAGTATGATCAGCATGATGAAACTATTAACCTCCATGATTAGATAAGAGGGAAATCATAACTGTGTTATCAGCATGCCTGTAAATATTGATAATAAGTTTGATTCATTTTTTTTTTCTTAAAAATACATAACTCTCTCCTGCAAAGTTACGGAGTGATTGTTATAAGTTTTTGTTTGCAATGCGAAACGTTAAACTGTAAGAGAGAATAATTTTAAACTCCACATATAAGTTAATCTCATTTATGACTAGCTCCATGTCTAGGATCCATAACTCTTTATTGCTGTCCGTACCGATCGTCTATTATACATGTTTATAATTATACGACCCAGTAATCGGAATATCTTATCGGACAATGAAATCACTTGCAAATAAATTTATGTGCTATCGAATTGAAATGTATAAATATGAGTGTTTCCATATACATAAATATTATAATTGAAATTTATCATCATTCTTTGTATATAACATACTCTTCTCATGATATGTGTTGCCGCCTAATATATTCATTTAGGCAAAAAACTGTATATAATGTTTATATACCTAATAAAATATTGAATTGAAAATATTGAATTGCATAATTTGTGGGTTGTTTTCCTTTTGTACATTTCCTTGCATAACTTTTGTCTTGATAAGTATTGGAGATATTAATTTAAATCGCCAGAGGCTCGCATGATATAATTTTATTCAACTCGTGCAATAAATTCAGTATTAAACTTACACTCATTCAATATCCTCTATTTGTGTTATATTTTAACATGATATGTATCATGACGCCGTCTATCTTTTCCTAAAGAAGCAATGTTTACATATGACGGCAATTATTTTTCCTTGTTATTTCATTTAGTTTTGATATTCTTTGTTATACCATCTGCAATCAGATACAGTCCAGCAATAGTGAAAAAACTATATTTTACAGATTTCATTGGAGGTTAATCAGGATATAATCCTGATATATTACAGTAAAACACTGGACAGCATGAAATAATATATGAAAATCGATAATTAGGAGGTCTTAAATGTCATATTTTCCCAGGATGATAATTTGGTCTTAACGGTACATGGGAAAGTCCATTTTAATGGGTCTGTCTGCATATTATACGAGATTGGAAGTGTCTACAACTATAAACATGTAAAAAATTAATTCTAAGAAGAATTTGTACCGTTGTAATGGCTAGGGTGGAATCATAGGTTCGCTCTGCCATGTTATTTTTATGACGATATTCTTGTTTTTCTTTCTATTTAGTTGTTCTTTTAAACACACTGCGATTACGAAACAATAATAAATATTAATACTTTTAATATATATGGATCAATTTAAACAAATTTCATTTCATGATATTTTTTTTATGCCACCGCAGCATCTGCGATGCGGTGGCATATAGCGATTCACCTGTGTGTATGTGTGTGTGTGTGTGTGTGTGTGTGTGTGTGTGTGTGTGTGTGTGTGTGTCGGTGTGTGTGTCGGTGTGTGTGTGTGTGTGTTATATAGATTATATAGTGAACTTAAAAAATCTTCTTGTGAAAAACCATTAGTCCAATTTCAACCAAACTTGGCTGGATTGTTCCTTGGGTGAAGGGCTTCCAAAGTTGTTCAAAGAATTTCATTCCATGCAGAAATCTGGTTGCCATGGCAACCAAAAGGAATTATAAGAATGAATTTAAAAAATCTTGTTGTAAAGACCCAAAAGGCCTAGAGCTAAGATATTTTGCATAAGGCATTGTCTGGTAGACCTCTAACAAGATTGTTCAAATTATAGCCCTGGGGTCAAAATTGGCCCCGCCCCGGGGTCATTGATTTTCACTATATGTACATATAGTAAAAACTTAAAATACCTTCTTGTAAAAAACCAAAAAGGCATAGAGCTTAGATATTTTGCAAAAGGCATCATCTGGTAGAGCTTACTAAGATTGTTCAAATTATAGCCCTTGGGTCAAAATCGGCCCCACCCCGGGGTCATTGATTTTCACTATATGTACATATAGTAAAAACTTAAAACACCTTCTTGTAAAGACCCAAAAGGCCTAGAGCTTAGATATTTTGCATAAGGCATTGTCTGGTAGACCTTTACCCAAATTGTTCAAATTATAGCCCTGGGGTTAAAATCGGCCCCGCCCCGGGGGTCATTGATTTTCACTATATGTACATATAGTAAAACCTTAAAACACCTTCTTGTAAAGACCCAAAAGGCCTAGAGCTTAGATATTTTGCATAAGGCATTGTCTGGTAGACCTTTACCCCAGATTGTACAAATTATAGCCCTGGGGTTAAAATCGGCCCCGCCCGGGGGTCATTGATTTTTCACTATATGTACATATAGTAAAAACTTAAAATATCTTCTTGTAAAAACCAAAAAGGCCTAGAGCTTAGATATTTTGCATAGGGCATTGTCTTGTAGACCCTTACCAAGATTGTTCAAATAACAGCCCTGGGGTCAAAATCGACCCCGCCCCGGGGGTCATTGATTTTCACTATATGTACATATAGTAAAAACTTAAAATACCTTCTTGTAAAGAAGCAAAAGGCCTAGAGCTTAAATCTTTTGCATAAGGCATTGTCTGGTAGACATCTACCAAGATTGTTCAAATTACAGCCCTGGGGTTAAAATCGGCCCCGCCCCGGGGGTCATTGATTTTCACTATATGTACATATAGTAAAACCTTAAAACACCTTCTTGTAAAGACCCAAAAGGCCTAGAGCTTAGATATTTTGCATAAGGCATTGTCTGGTAGACCTTTACCCAGATTGTACAAATTATAGCCCTGGGGTTAAAATCGGCCCCGCCCCGGGGGTCATTGATTTTCACTATATGTACATATAGTAAAAACTTAAAATATCTTCTTGTAAAAACCAAAAAGGCCTAGAGCTTAGATATTTTGCATAAGGCATCATCTGGTAGACCCTTACCAAGATTGTTCAAATTATAGCCCTTGGGTCAAAATCGACCCCGCCCCGGGGTCATTGATTTTCACTATATGTACATATAGTAAAAACTTAAAACACCTTCTTGTAAAGACCCAAAAGGCCTAGAGCTTAGATATTTTGCATAAGGCATTGTCTGGTAGACCTCTACCCAGATTATTCAAATTATAGCCCTGGGGTCAAAATCGGCCCCGCCCCAGGGGTCATTGATTTTCCTTATATGTATATAGTAAAAACTTAAAAAAAATTCTTCTAGCAATTGACAAATGCTAGAGGTTAGATATTTTGCATGAAACATTGTGTTGTAAACCTCTAGCAAGATTGTTCAAATTAAAGCATTGGGGTCGAAATTGCCCCACGCCCTGGGGGTCATTGATTTCAATATATACATATAGTAAAAAATAAAAAAAATGTTATTATTTGACGGTACAAGGCTTAGAGCTTTAATATTTGTTAAATAATATCATCTAAAGGTACTCTACCAAAGTTGTTCAAATTTTGCCTCTTGTGTCAAAATTAGCCCCGCCCTTGGGAGCCATAGGTATATCTTATATGTATATAGTTAAAACTTAAAAAATCATCTTCTCTAAATTTACAAAGGAGTTAAGATATTTTGCATGAAACATTGTGAACCTCTTGCAAGATTGTTCAAATTATAGCCCTTGGGTCAAAATTGGTTCCGCCCCGGGGGTCATTGATTTTCATTATGTACATATAGTGAAAAGAAAAATTTGTCTGAAGGTTCAAGGCATAGAGCTTTGATGTTTGATATATGATATCATCTATAGGTCCTCTACCAAAGTTGTTCAAATGTCCCGGGGGCAGTGATTCTCATTATGTACACGTAGTAAAAACAGACAATAAAACAAATATTTTCTGAATGGGAGAAAGCTATAGCTTAGATATTTGACTTAAACTGTTGTTTGGTGGACCTGTATCAAGATTTTTATTAAACCCTTGGGTCAAAATTATGCTTTGCCCAAGGGGACAGTGACCTACTTTCTTGTCCTTTGATGTACAGCAATGACATTTTGACCATGTGCACAGTTTTAGTTGTAAAATTGAACTTTGACCTAGATTATGATGATGTGACCTACTTTCTTGTCCTTTGATGTACAGCTATTAAATTTGAGCCATGCGGTGGCATAGCATTTTTCTCAAATGCAATCTTGTTTACATTTCTAATAATGCGACGTTTTCGTAAACTTTTTACGCAGTGTGCATATCAACTGTGAACAAAGTGTTCTTTCCCACTCATTCGAAACTTTTTGAAAATAAGAAAAAAAATAAGCTAAACACTCGACATTTGTAATTGTACTTAACCACGTTTTGAAAATATTAATGCATGAATATAACCCTGACACGGACGCTCTGACTCTGACATGCCAGCATTGATTGATCACTGTAGAGCAGCATATGGCCGTTTGTCAGGCAAAGTAAACATATTTTGCTTATCATATATTCACAAAAACAATAAATTCAAGCGTTTTATCAACATATTGCATTCAAAATAAAAAAATTATGATTCATGATATCCATAATATTCACCTAACTTTGGATGAAATATTTAATGATAAATTAAATGATTAAAGTCGGGTATCTGATAAACTCAAGGTGGGAATTATGAAATATGTACCTACATTAAGGCACAAATTTACGAGCTAGGCCATATATAACTTCAAATAAGTGTATCTTAATGTATTCACCAAATAAGTATTAATCACTGTTACCAAAGGGGAATAATAAAAATATTCTGTATAGGACCAGAAGGTTATCATGAATACCAAATATCTGTGCTCTATCAGAATTGTAGTACATGTATATCAGGATCATTTTCCTGAAAATCAGGTTTTCTTTAAAATTCAATGTGTGCTTTTTAAGACTAATGGATTCATATAAATGTTACAGAAGTCCGCATGGTAGGTAATGCTGCATGAAATATCTAAGCTCTTCCTGGCATCGTAGGTTCTGAGGAGAACTCTTTTGTGTTTTTTTCATTTTATATATATATTTTTCAATTTTCTATGAATTAAAACTGATCAAGAATGCGTTTGCGAAAAAAATAACAGGGGTATTTTTTGTGTTACTGTACGGTTCAACTTTGCGATAATGCAGTAGTGTTTAGTGAATTTAGGGGTCAAGTTCAAAAAATAAAATAATTTTCTTTTGACAAAAAATAGTTATTTACTGTATTACATAGTTGAATAAAATTTTGAAATGCAGGTACAGTTACTTTTTCTAAAATTCTATATATTCTCATTAAATAATAACCAATTTTTAAAAACATCTTTATATGTATTTTTATCAAAAATTTAATATGTAATGCCCTTATAATAGGCTAAAACTGTTTTATTTAATATCCCTTAAAGGCTAACAACTCCCTTGCTAGAGTTCATGACTTCTTATCATTTCATATATATCTCTGAAAAGCCAGTGGTCACGACCTTAAGACATACTCTCAGCTATTGAATAGTTTCATTGAAATATTGCATAATATGTATAAACACCTTCCAATAGTAGATAATGAATACCACTTTCTGTTAGTATGTCCTAAGTATAGAAATCTTAGAAGGGAATGTTTACTAAGCTATTATTGTGTTTGGCCTACTATGAATAAATTCAAATATTTAATGAATGTACCATTATATCTTTTTCTATTATGTCTTTTAACTTAAGGGGCGTCCGTGGCCGAGTGGTTAGGGTGGTTGACTTCAAACCACTTGCCCCTCACCGCTGTGGGTTCGAATCCCATTGTAAACTTAGTAACTGTGTATACTTGTTAATTTTTAAAAGAAAAAAAAAGAAAAGAAAAAGAAAGAAGAAAGAAAAAAAAGAAAAAAAAGAAGAAAGAGAGAAAGAAGAAAGAAAAGAAAAAAGAAAAATCTTTATGGAAAACATCATGAAAAAAAAATTGCCAAAAGCAAAACCAAGGTCAAGGAGGACTAGGTCGGAATTAAGAGAAAATGATCAAAAAGGTGTCCAGCCCCTGCATCAGCAGGTCTTGCAGCGTAGGGCATATCAGTCACCCCCTGATGTCTAACCACCTGTCAGTCAGGCTCTTGCACACCAGCCTCCATCAGTAAACATACAGCCTCCTGTGATTGTTAAGCAACCTGCTGTCCAGCCTTTTCTTGTTGACGTACAGTTCAACCACCATTCAGTCAGCCTCTTGCACATCAGCCTCTATCAGTAAACATACAGCCTCCTGTGATTGTACAGCAACCTGCTGTCCAGCCTTTTCTTGTTGACGTACAGCAACCTGTTGTTCAGCATCAACTTCTCAATGTACAGCCACCTTTGCACTAGCATGGACAGCCTCAGCATGAACAGCCTCAGTCAGTGGAAAGGCAACAGCTGTCAGACGCTACAAGTAACAGTATTTCTTTTTCAAATGATGATAGTAATAATAACATACAACAAAATGTTAACTTAACAACCAACCCATTTGATCATAACATTCTTGTTCCTCTTACGGTCGAAAATGTACATTTTCATGTACCCACTTGCACAAAAAATAAAATTTTTAATAATGAGTATATTGAAATGAGCGCTTTATTACCTGAAAATCAAGCTGAACCAAGTGCTAAAATGCTTATTCTCCAGAATGGCAACATTGTTGCTAAGGAAAAACAGCATAAAAGTATTACAAATATAGAAAAATGGTCAGATGCATTCATAGTTTTTTTTTATATCAATATATGTTTTGAGACACCCTGAGGCAACTCAGGGTCTTTTAAAGTATATGTCAGTAATCAGAAGGCTTGCAGCACGTAATGCAAACTGGGTTTATTATGACAGTCAGTTTCGTTTGCGTAAGGCAGTTAATCCAACCAGTAGCTGGGCTGTTGTTGATACTGAATTATGACTTCTTAGCACTAGTGGTAATAATCAAGTATTTAGTGATAACCGCCCATGCTATGATTATAATTCCAAAGGTTTATGTCAGAAGCAGTACTGTAGTTATCAGCACAAATGTTTGAAATGTACACTGAATCATCCAGTTTGCAAATGCAGGTTTTCTGATAATAATCAAGCTTCTCAAAATGTAAGAAATTTCAGGCCAAATCGACAAAATCGAATGCCAGTTAGCGGAAAAGCCCAGCAGAACACACCAAGGCTTATGGGACCTCGCTTCAACAGCTATTAAAGTTGAGAGGTTATCTTTTTAGTTTAATGATTATCCAGATCAAGACATCACCAATTATCTTTTAAATGCCTTTCAAAATGGTTTCAAATTAAGATATACTGGGCCGCGCATCCCTCTTTTTCTAAAACATGTAAAATCTGCCATAATGTACCCAGAAATATTTCAAGAAAAGCTAACTAAAGAAATAATGTTGGGTCACCTTTATGGTCCATTTGAACAGCCACCTTTTTCCAATTAGAGAATAAATCCTTGTGGTTTGGTACCAAAAAAATCCATCCAGAGGGTGGCGACTTATCACTCAATTGTCATTCCCTCCATCGTTAAGCATAAATGAGTTTATAGATCCAGAGTTAACCTCGGTGCAATATTCAAAATTTGACAGTGTTATAAAAATGGTACAAGGTCTTGGTAAAGGGGCACTACTCATGAAAAAAGATATAAAGTCAGTGTTTGATTTACTTCCCGTTTACCCATCTGATTTCCCACTATTGGGTATTTACAACGATTTTACATCGGCGATCTTAATTCAGAAAACCATGCCACAAGGATGTTCTCTAAGCTGTGCAACCGTTGAAATAATTTTCAACTTGCTTACAATGGATAGTAGCTAACTATTCCTAGTCCACTATTATTGACCATTATTTAGATGATTTTTTGTTTGCGGCCATGACATTACCCGACTTATCTGCTATATTTGATACTTTTGATTTTATTTGTGGTGATATTGGGGTGCCACTAAATGAAAATAAAACTGTAGGTCCTGATATCTAGGCTTGGAAATTGATTCAGAAAATGAAATTATTAGAATTCCACATGAAAAGATTATAGCGTTAATACATCTTTTGGAAACATTTATGGATAAAAAGAAAATTAAACTGAAGCAGTTACAATCATTAGTTGGCTCTCTTAATTTCATCTGCAGAGCCATTCCTTCTGGTAGAGCATTTAATAGACGTTTTTATAATGCTATGTCCCAAGCACGTTTACCCCATCATTTTATTAGAGTCTTTGCTGGAATGCGCTATGATATGGAAGTATGGTTTATGTTTTTAAAAGATTTTAATGGTATTTGTTACTTTAGTGACCTTGAATGGACCAGTTCAGACAATCTGGAATTATTCACGGATGCCTGTGGCAATAAAGAATGTGGATGCGGGGCTTATTTTCAAGGGAAGTGGTGTTTTTTAAAGTGGCCATCTGATCTATAACCTGAGGTTTTAAGGGATATAACTTATCTAGAGCTTATTCCCATCATGTTGGCTCTCTCTGTTTGGGGACACCTTTTTCAAAGGAAAAAAATCTTTTCAGAACTGATAATAATGCCTTAGTAGCTATTATAAATAATAGGTCATCAAAAAATAACAAGGTCATGAATCTGGTACGTCAGCTTGTGCTTTTTACTTTGAGATATTCAGTTCAGAGCTCTGCATATTTCGAATTCAAAAAATGTTATAACTGACGCAATATCTCGTTTACAGTGGAATCGTCTAGGCAAAGTTCTACCAGTTGGAGCGTCATTGGCAGCGGAAGAAATCCCGGTTTCGTTTCTAAACATTTTCAAACAGAAAATGATAAATTAGCTATGTCATCTATGTATGATAATACTCTGAAGACATATAATAATGGGCTTTCTTTATATAAGCATTTCACATAAGAGCTAAGCAAAAATCCTGCATGGCCACCTTCTGTGGAAAGTGTGTTAGAATTCATTGCGTATATGTTTTTGGCGGGTTACTCATTTAAAACTGTCAATAGTTACACATCTGCTTTAAGTTTTCAGTGTAAACTTAATGACTTCATTGATTCTACACAGTACTTCCTTGTGAGAAAAGTCTTAAAATGTTGCATGAAGGTCAACAGGGTAACAGATATCAGATTACCAATTTCTTAGTCAATATTAATTACTTTGTTAAAAATCTTCATTTTGTTGTACTTCAAGTTATGAGGCTAAACTTTTTCAAGCCACATTTTGTTTGGCAAATTTTGCATTGTTACGAATCAGTGAGTTTGTTCCATCAAATCCAAGAGAGTCAAATAAGGTCATCCGACTGACAGATGTTGAAGTAAATCAAATGCAAGTTTCAATAAAAGTTAGGCACTCCAAAACTGATCAGTTAAGTAAGGGCACTAGATTAATCATCCCACATTCTGGTCAGGGAACAACAGTTAACTCTACTCTCTTGCAGTATCTTGCAGTTAGACCTAATATTTCTTCCCAATTTCTCTGTCATTTTGATTGAACAAACCTTACTTCATACCAATTTAACTTTGTTATGAGGAAAGTTCTTGAATTCAGTAACTACAACATCAAATATTATATATCACACTCTTTTCGTATAGGTTCTGCAACTGATTTATACTTACAAGGTTTTTCAGACGAGCAAATAAAAAATCTTGGAAGGTGGAAAAGTTCGGCATATCAGAATTACATTCGCATTTAGTTACATGTATTTAGTTTTACACGATGCTGAGATCTTTTTTTCAATTTCCAGTTCCATTACAAGTGTATATAGTTGGCTCGTCAATAATAAAATATGCTGAGCAACATGCAAAGAATACTGTAGGTCAACACCTGGGCTTAAACAGGTATAATTTTTTTCTAAATTGGAAAGGTGTTTCTTTCTTCTTTGAAGGTTGAAAATGCACTATCAGCCATTGAAGAACTTGTTCAACATAATAGCCCAGACATAATTGTCATTCATTGTGGAGGTAACAATGTCGGTTCAACTCCATTAGGTCAACTAATGTTTTCACTAAGATCACTACTGAATAACCTTTTTAAAAATATTCATTTGCTCTTATAGTATTTTCACAAATTTTACCAAGATTAGAATGGCGTTATGAACGCAATCACAACTCTTAAGAACTAGTTCGTAAACGCATCAATAATTCCATTTCGACAAAAATAGTCAGAAAAGGTAGAGCTTTGATTAAGTATCTAGAAATAGTTGAAGAATCACCGGCCTTGTTTCGCCGTGACCAAGACCATTTGTCGAGTTTGGGCAATGACATCTTTCTGCACACTTTGCAAGGGGCACTATATAAATTTTGTCATAATAATGATGTTGTTTCTTTTCCTGATGTCTCTGAGGTTGGTCCATGGATTGCTATGTAATTCCCCTTTGCCCGTACGCTTTGTAGCGGTGGACTACTGCCGATAGTCCATTTGGCAGAATACGGGCATGGTTTATTCAGAGACAGATATTTATTAACAGGGCTGGGAATCAAAACTGCGTCGTATCCTACAAAATGTAAACAAACGCCGCCATCTTGGAACGAAAACGTATGTTTTTGTTTATAACTCTTTTTGTTGGAAATGACTGAAAACCAGATATATGTATTAACATGCTACACTATTTTCCGCTTCGTTCGGTATATGTTGCTTGCACAACTATTTTTTATAAAACAAAAGTTATAGCGAACTTGCATCTCGAAGCGGGGCAGAATTTTTATGAAAATGTGTGGATACGACGCAGTTCATATTGCTTTATCTATCGTTTTTTCCTTCAAATCAATTATTTATTTGTTTCAGAGTTCACCATAAACTTCGAAATATAATTTTGCATCATTTACTAAAATTTCACTAAAAAGAGATGTTTATTTTCTTAGAAAATAATGATTTTTACGAAATGATACGACGCATTTGAAAATAAAATATGATACGACGCATTTGTATTTTTGGCAGTCTTTTCAACAGGGATAATTTTGGCAATATATTTCTATTTTACTTGCGCTAGATAAAAAAACCCAGATCATTTGCGGTGTACTGCAATGATCTGTTGCTTTTGATTATTTAGAATAAATTGTGTCATGTCCAATATAACATTTAATTTGAAAGTTTACATTGCTACTTATCAGTTAAGCATGAACATGTTACCAAATTGATCATTATAATATCTGAAATAATTTCTTATATTTTCCGGTATGTTCAATATTATCCCTAATTCTTTTTCGCAAAAAAATATAGAAATCTATTAACTTGAATTCATGTTGGCTAGCTACGCTCTAAGTTAACTGTGGTTCTGCATGTTCTTGGTAATGACTGCTTTTTTGTGGTTTCTTTTCAAACTTTCACTCTATACATTAGCTTTACTAGGGGCGAGGACCTCAGGTGCTCCTTTGTGCATTGTTTCAGGCAAAATGTTGCACCTGCAGAGAACCATCGACATTTTGAAACTAGCTTGATAGGTTTTTCCACACGAAAGAATAAAAAGTCCCTGGTAGTTTTCGAATTCATAGCAGGTCAATTCAAGTGATTTGAATTCAGTAAACATAAACAGCTCGGCCACGGTCCGATTTGTTTTTTCAACAAAATTTGTTAACGTCATCTGTACAAATAAGCAGCTTTTTTATTAACTTCTGGCGTAAAGTTTTAAGATTATAAATATTTGAATTAATTATAAAGAGAATAACATTTAAATTTCTTATTTCTGTTTGACTAGTAGAGAAATTTTCAATGTAAACAGGGGGTAATCCTCTGTAAAGTCATTTTCTGAAAACCTTTGTTTAAGTTTTCTCAAATAAAAATCACACTTTAGTATGAAGGTATGCTAAGATGCCATGTCTCTAGTCTATTGAAAATTCGATGCGATAATCTGACCTAAATTTTCTGTTCAATATTGTGGAAACTTCTTCAATACTGTTGAAAGATCATGTTTGCCTTTATCTGTATCAAATTTATCGGCGAAAAATACCTTTGCAAAACGGACATATTCGTCTTAACAAAATAATCTGTAGTCGTATCATAATTATGTAACTCGATTTTGAAAATTTAAGGTTTTTAATGAAGAAGAATGATACAAATATAGAAAATACATTCCGTAGACCTTTCCTCATCGGCGATAAAGAAATGCAATACGACAAAATTAGAGGTAAAGTTCCGCGGCGCTGAACATAAAATGACTAAACGGAACGCATAACCTACTTGCAAAAATATCTTGTAGCTTAACCATTTATAATATAATTTTAAAAATTCAATGTTCAGTTTCAAATAATAAAGCTCATCTGTTCTCACCGATTATTATAAGAAAATGAATACAATAAAATCGGCACGTAAAAGACATAAGTAATAACGGAATTGACGAAAATTATTGCTAATTACAAGTAACAAAGGTAACCATGCAATTTGCGCATAGCTCTCTTCCGATAGCAAGAGACCTTTTCAAAATTTGTAATTCTTTCTCTTTAAAAAAAAACAAAACAAGATCATTCCTGATTAATACTTGTACATGGTCCAGGAGAGGTTACACTGAAATATTGATTTTTGTATCAAAAATAGTAATCACTCCCATTTCAAACTCACGGGAACAATTTTAGAAGCATGCTAAGGCAACACTGGAACACGTTGACATATGGGAGTGCGATCACGTGTTTCAATGTATATTGCATTTGATACAGCTTTTCGGAATTTGTAGATGCTTATGATGGGTACTTATAAATGTGTCGCTAATCGCGAGAGAAATTCTTTACAGGGCATTGTCCTAACATTTAATAGTTTTATTATCAAGCTTTAGATGTTTACATTTTGTTAATATCCAGAAAAATAGTTATTTTTACCAGGACATTTCATTGGTTAATTGAGGAAATCTCATCACCATTTTTGGATGTAGCTTTTTGGTGTAATTTGCACACGGCTCTAAAGATATTTACTTTGGGCGTTGCCTTGATTTTTTGGGAGTGAAAAAGAAACTTTTGTAGAAGTAACATCTAAAAAGTAATAAGAATAAAAGAGAAGAAAAATAATGTTAAAATTTTGGATAATTAAAATATAGAACTGTTAAAAACTGTTTAAAAGGTAGAAAAATAAAAACTGTAAAAAGTTGAACTGTGTTAATTTTAATGTGGCGGAAAAACAGATAATATATCACGGGTCGCTACATTAATTGGTCCCGCGAACCGGATAGAGGATAGAGGATTGTTCTGGATTACTGTAAAGTAAAATGTAAATAAACAGATTATATAAAAAAAGGTTAAAAAATATTATAGTACGACTGGAAAAAATATATGGAATTTATTGGAAGATTATTCGTGATAGTCATAAACAGTCATAAATAGTTTTAAAAAATCACAGAACAAAAGCAGTGAAGTGTATAAAACAACAATAACTACTACGACAAATAACTACAGCAAAGAAAAATAAACAGCATTTATAAAAAAATAAAAAAATCAGGTGAAAAGACTGGGGATTTTCCAAGATCATATTTCTACAAAGATACAGTAATAAAAGTGGTGTAGATTTCATGAATGAAATTCCAGTGTTATCATGAGAGTTGAAACACGGGTTAGGATCAGTTGTTAATTGGGCGTTGAAATTTGATGTCATTAACTGGACAAGGCCGTGATAAAATTCCCATTTAAACTGTAATTACCAGAAAATTGTGGGAGGAAATAATGATAGTTTTGTTGTTATTATGAGATTGCAAGAAAAAGAGAGAGAGAGAAAAAAAATAGGGGTTGGTCAAAAAGTAGCCAAAAGGTGTAAAAAAAAGAAAAAGGAATTATATGAAATTAAAAGAGTTAAAAGAAAAAAAGGCCTAAGTAAAAATATATTCGGCATCAGCTCTTCATTAACGAAAGGGTTGTTCAAAAAATTAAGCGTAAAAGAAAAGTCTAGATAAAAAAAAAATGGCAGAAAAACAAATTGACAGCACAGAACCTATTAGTGAAATGGACTCACATTTAAATTTGCGGTATGTTAAAGGCGTATGGACACGTTTTAGAAATAAACTGAAAGAGGAAATTGAAAAAGCATCAGAATTGTTAAACGGAGAATCTGAGGAATGTGATTTGAACGGAAAAATAGACAGTGCTTCGTCATTCATGGACAAAATTAATTTATATCGAGAAAAGGTAGAGAAGCAAAGTGAAAAACTAGTATTATCAATGGGAGATAGCGATGAAATCGACACGATTGTGGATGATGACTGCAGTTTGTGTTCCAGTGCAATGGACATATATGTAGAATTGAAATATTTCTTGAGTAAGCTGTATCATGCAAAAGAAAAAATAGAAGAAAAACCACAGGAAGATACAGACACCCATATGTTAATACAACTACAACAAAATATGCAAGAATTGATATCTTCACAAATGAATCAGCAAGAACTTGCAAAAAGGGCAGAATACGAAAAATTGTCAGCAGTAAAACTACCGAAAATAGATATGATATCTTTCGCAGGAGATAAAACAAAATGGATTGAATTTTGGGACTATTTTCAAAGTGCTGTTCACAAAAACAAAAAATTATCAGATGTTGAAAAATTTACCTACTTGAAAGGAAAGTTATATGGGGAAGCAAGAAGTTCTATCAGTGGATTAGCAATGACGAATGACAATTACCAACAAGCTATTGATATTTTAAGAAAAAGATTTGGAAATATTGAAGAAATCATAGAAATTCACTACAAAAGATTAATCAACATTCCACCAGTTACAAACAAAGTCAGCAATTTGAGGATTTTCATAGATGAAGTAGACCAACATTTTAGAAGTTTAAAAGTATTAGATCAAAGTATTAATCAAGAAATTATAGTATCAATCGTCAGGTCAAAACTACCGGAAGATGTCTTGTTGCACTTGGAAGTGCAGAAAGGTGTTCATGAAAAATGGACAGTTGAAACTTTGAGCCAACAACTTAATGACTTTATTGTTGCAAAAGAAAGAGCTATGAAAGAGTCAGATATCAAAAATCGAAGTGTCATTAACAGTACAGTTTATGGAGGAAACAACTTCAGAGGGAGTCGTACGTCACATGAATTAAATGATAGAATGAAACAAAGCAAAGAACAAAAATCAAATGAATTATCTCATCTAAAAAACACATCTGCTGCAGCACTTACAGCAAGAGAGAAAACTGATTCCAGATATCAACCACTGAAAAAATGCCGCTACTGCTCAAATATTCATTGGAGTGATGAATGTAAAAAATATGCTACCGTAGCTGATAGAAAGAAATTATTAAAAAATTCATGCTTCAAGTGTTTGAGGGTCGGTCATCAAGCAAGAGAATGCAAAACAAGAAATAAATGCTATCATTGCAAGATAGTCAATGTACATCACAGCAGTTTATGTCCGCAAAAATTTCCACCGCTATTCAAATCTTATGAAAACGTCCAAATGGTCGAAGAAAAAGAGAACGTAAACCATGCTTACCCAAATATTGAGCCAGGTCTTCTTTCATCAAATGAAACAGTTTTGATGCAAACAGCAACAACACAAATACGAAATAAGGAAAATGGAAAATATGAAAACGTCAGATTATTGTTAGATTCTGGAAGTCACAGGACATATGTTTCAGAAGACTTGGCAACTAGATTAAACCTTAAATCTACAGGAGAACAAAACATACAGGTGATAACTTTTGGGAGTAAAAATCCAAAGCCTATCAAGACAAAAACCACAACATTACAATTAAAAAAGACAAATGGACAATATATGTCAATTACTGCAAACATTGTACCAAATATTACAGGAAATATCAGTAGAAAAACTATAAACTTGACGTCACAGAAAAATTATGAACAATTGACTCAAAACCTTACAATGGCAGATTGTTTACCAGCTGAAAGTGAAACTGACAGATTAGACTTGCTAATTGGAAATGATTATTATTTGGACATTGTAAAATCAGATAAAATTGAAGTGCAGTCTGGACTCTATCTATTGTCATCATGTTTAGGATGGATATTAACTGGCAGAACAAAAGTAGATGAAGATGAAATGTCAAATCACACTGATGTGAACATGTTGATTCTACAATATGGAAGCTCTGAATCAAATCTATTTACCAGCGTAGATGAAGCTTTGCCAACAAAACATGAATTAGAGGATTTATGGAGTATTGAGTCACTTGGAATAAAACCTGTTGAAAATTCCGAAGATGAGATAGTCATGTCAAATTTTAAGGAAACATTACAATATCATGACGGACGGTATTATGTGAATTGGCCATGGAAAGAAAACAAGAATGATCTACCTACCAACCGTGAACTTGCATTAGGGAGGCTTAAATCAACAGTAACAAGACTACACAAACGACATGATTTGATGGAAAGGTATGATAACGTTATAAAAGACCAGTTACAAAAAGGTGTAATCGAAAAAATTGATAATACATCAGAACACAGTATTAAACATTATCTGCCACACCATGCTGTTCTTACTCCCGAGAAAACAACTACAAAATTGAGGGTCGTTTATGATGCATCGGCAAAGACAAAATCAACAAATAAAAGTTTGAATGACTGCCTTTACCGTGGAACAGTTATGATACATGATTTATGTCAAATGTTATTGAGATTCAGATTACATCATATAGGTATAGTTGCAGATATTGAAAAAGCATTTCATCAAGTAGGATTACAATCAGAAGCTAGAGATGTCACAAGATTCTTATGGTTAAAAGATATTGAAAAGGGAATGTCAGACATGTCAAATGTAGAAGAATATCGATTTTGCAGAGTGCCTTTTGGAGTTATATCTAGTCCATTTCTATTAGGTGCTACAATTGAATGTCATCTTGACTCTTATGAAAACGAAATTGCATCAAAACTGAAAAATGATATTTACGTTGATAATCTTATCACAAGTACAAGCACAGAGGGGGAAGCAATACATTTGTACAATAATTCGAAAAAAATGTTCAATGAAGCGTCAATGAATTTGAGGGAATGGTCAACAAATAACGAAAATGTAAAAAACTATATACGTTCAGAAGATAAGTCAAATTCTAGAATCAGCAAGGTACTTGGACACATGTGGGACATTGAAAATGACACACTTGGATTAGGCACTTCAAAAGTGTTTAGCAAGAAACTAAATGTTACAAAAAGGAATGTATTAAAGCAAGTTGCGTCAATATTTGATCCGTTAGGTCTGTTTTCACCGGTTACAATGCAAGGAAAGATATTTATTCAAAAACTATGGAACAGAAAGCTTGACTGGGATGAAAATGTTAACGAAAAGGAATTAAAAGAATGGAGTATAATACAACAAAACTTAGAAAAACTAGAGTCAGTGAAAGTAAAGAGATGTCTTTCAACACAAAACAAACAAAAGGATGTAAAAAACTATTTGGTGTGTTTTACAGATGCATCGAAGAAAGCTTATGCTGCGGCAATATACCTGATACAAGAAACTGAAAATACGAGGGAGTCTAATTTGATATTTGCAAAAACTCGATTAGCACCAAACAAGGAGATATCAATACCACGACTGGAACTTATGGCTGTATTGATTGGAGTAAGATGCATGGAATACGTTACAAAAGGGTTGAAAATTAATTTACACGGAAGGTATTTGTTTTCAGACTCACAATGTGTGTTAAAATGGATTAAAACAGAAAAAGGACTTAATGTGTTTGTAAAAAACAGAGTAACAGAAATAAAAAGTCATAGAGACATTGTATTTGGTTTCATATCTACGAAAGAAAATCCAGCTGACATTGGAAGTAGAGGAATTACAGCAAATCAGCTAGAATATTGCAAGTTATGGTGGCATGGACCTAAGTGGCTATCACAACCAATCAATCTGTGGAAAAGCAACAAAGTGAATGAAATGATGCACGACTGTACAGAAAAAGAATGTATGTCAGAAATAAAGAATAAAGAATCTATGATGATATCACAAACAAAAAATGAATGTGATATTGATTGTAGTACGCCGTTTGGAATAAACAGTGAAAATTATTCAACAGCTTCAAAATTGTTTCGGGTGACTGCATATGCACAAAGATTCATCAAAAGGTTGAAGAAATGTGAAAAAATTGAAAATGGTTCAATAAAAATAGATGAATTAGACTGTGCAGAAAAACAGTGGATTTTACACATTCAGAAAAAATGGTATAAACATGTATTTGAATCGATTCAAACAGGGTCGAGTTTAAATATAAAACAACAGCTTGGAGTTTACATAGATAAAAATGGCTTACTTAGATGTCAAGGCAGACTTGAAAACATAAACCTTAGTGAAACAGCGAGATATCCATATCTACTGCCAGAAAAGGATCATGTTACTCGTTTAATCATTGAGAGGGTCCATAAAAAGCAGCTTCACAGTGGATTATCTCAAACGTTAAGTGAATTGAGATACAAGTATTGGATTCCAAGAGGTCGCGCTACTGTACGCGGGGTGTTACAAAAGTGTATATTATGTCGCAAAACGGAAGGCGGTGCATTTAAAATGCCGCAAATGTCAGCCTTGCCGAAAGGACGTGTGACAGAGGCTACAGCTTTCACGAGAACTGGGTTAGATTACTTAGGGCCTATCATGATAAAAACTAATGGGGAACCTAAAAAGGTTTGGATTTGTTTGTTTACGTGCCTTGTTACACGTGCGGTACATCTAGAAATCGTAATGGACTTTTCAACAGAAGAGTTTTTATTAGCATTGCGTCGATTTATTGCACAACGAGGGGCTCCAAAGGAAATAATTAGTGACAATGCAAGTCAGTTCAAATTGGCTAAAAATACGCTAGAATTAATTTGGCAGAAAACAATAAAATGTGATGAAGTTCAAAGTTATGTATCAAATTGTGGAATAAAATGGACTTTTATAGTAGAAAGGGCACCATGGTTTGGAGGGTTTTATGAACGATTAGTTGGACTAGTAAAAAGGTCATTGAGAAAAACATTATGTAACAAGTTGTTGACGAATATTCAGTTACAAACGGTAATCAAAGAAGTAGAAAGTGTGCTTAATTCAAGACCACTTGTTTATGTTGACAGCGATATAAATTCAACAATTACATTAACACCTGGACATTTTTTAACACTTAATCCTAAAACTGGAATATTTGAAGTTGATGTTGATGAAAGTGATCCTGAATATGATCCGTATGAAAGTTCAGCCAAAAGAATGTTAAAAATATGGAAAAAGGCACAAAAACAAAAACAATGTTGAAGTCTCATCGCATACAATCTATGTTTCAACCAAATGTTGGTGATATTGTTTTAATAAAAGATGAGATACCAAGGGGATCGTGGAAACTAGGGCACATTTCTAAACTGGTAATTTCAAAGGATGGCGAATGTCGTTCTGCTAAGGTGAAATTAGCGAGTGGAAATACAATTGGGAGACCTCTTAATCAACTTTATCCTGTCGAGGTCTCTGGGGAGAGAACAAACGAACAAAAAAAGGATACAAACATTCAAAAATATAGGTCCGAACAGCCAGTTCTAGAGACAGAGAAACGTACAAAACGAACAGCTGCAGTAAAAGCTAATGCTAAAATAAAAGATTTTTATAAAAAGGATTTAGTATAAATGAAAAGATGAAACAAATAGTGACAAAATTTGTAATTAATGCTTTCTGTAAAGTGTAAATTATGTTTATGAAGAATTTTATTGGAATTACTATATTCACTTACTTTATAATACTTATATTGTGCTTATATTATAGTACATGATTAATTTACATGATAGTGGATGTTACAATTCAAAACGTTTGGATTTATATAAAAAGAACTGGATGTTTAGTACTTGAATCTAGGACTTTATCATTACGCCATCTCACAAGTGACAATTATTTTGGAGTTCACATATGGTGATAAAATACAAAATTTGAACTGTTTTAAATGACAGAGATAATATGTTTCGATAAATTTTATTCATATTTCATATTATTATATCATTGTACCTTAGAGCGTTATATGCATTATATAATTCAATGTATATTCACTGTATCATACTTACATATTTCATATTACAACTTAAAAATCATTGTAAAGAGCCGAATTATAAAATATTTTGAACTTTTAATTTTAAACAAATTTGGGGAACTTTATCAATTTAGCTATAATGTAACATTTTGTCAATTTTGTCCTGGTGGGGAGTGTCGCTAATCGCGAGAGAAATTCTTTACAGGGCATTGTCCTAACATTTAATAGTTTTATTATCAAGCTTTAGATGTTTACATTTTGTTAATATCCAGAAAAATAGTTATTTTTACCAGGACATTTCATTGGTTAATTGAGGAAATCTCATCACCATTTTTGGATGTAGCTTTTTGTTGTAATTTGCACACGGCTCTAAAGATATTTACTTTGGGCGTTGCCTTGAATTTTTGGGAGTGAAAAAGAAACTTTTGTAGAAGTAACATCTAAAAAGTAATAAGAATAAAAGAGCAGAAAAATAATGTTAAAATTTTGGATAATTGAAAATATAGAACTGTTAAAAACTGTTTAAAAGGTAGAAAAAATAAAAACTGAGAAAAGTTGAATTGTGTTAATTTTAATGTGGCGGAAAAACAGATAATATATCACGGGTCGCTACAAAATGCGACCGAAAAACGTAGCCTTAATAGAATTGTATTGCATTTCCATTTTTATGGAACCAATGAGTGACCTCTGCTTTTGAATTAAGTTGTAAACAAGAAATGTTGTTGGACGTTATTAACATACCTAGCACATAATTTAAACAGTTTAAAACAAATATGCAGCCTGCAATGAAAATACAACTGCGTCGTATCATATTTTATTTTCAACTGCGTCGTATCATTTCGTAAAATCATTATTTTCTTGGAAAATAAACACCTCTTTTTAATGAAAATTTAGTAAATGATGCAAAATCATGTTTTGAAGTTTATGGTGAACTCTGAAAACGAGTATATAATTTATTTGAAGGAGAAACGATAGATAAAGCAATATGAACTTCGTCGTATCCACACAATTTCATAAAAATTCCGCTCCGCTTCGAGTTGCAAGTTCGCTATAACTTTTGTTTTACAAAATAGTTGTCTAAGCAACATATACCGAACGAAGCGGAAAATAGTGTAGCGTGTTAATACATATATCTGGTTTTCAGTCATTTCCAACGAAAAGAGTTATAAACAAAAACATACATTTTTCGTCCAAGATGGCGGCGTTTGTTTACATTTTGTAGGATACGACGCAGTTTTGATTCCCAGCCCTGATTAAGTAGGCAGTATTTGTACACCAGGCTGTCAGTAACACAAACAAGTCATGGTGATGTGTTTTTCTAAATTGTCAAATTTTAGATTTGAGGGGATAAACTTGATATGTTGTGTTTTGCAGGCTGCCCGTTGATAGCGAAATTCGGCGCCTCACTGTTGTTTTTTGTTTAGCAAAATGTTTGCTATCACCAGACTGTCCTGCATATATGGGCAAGGAACTTTTTATATTTCATGATGCAGTATCTGATCACCAGGCTGTTTTCATGTTTTTTCAGTTGATAGACTTTGTTTTGTTGTTTTTTTAGTTGTGCCTCATTGTTTTTGATTTCATATAAAACATATATTTCAAGCAGCCATGGACATAAATTGCCAATACAATACAAAATAAGTTTATAAAAACGATAACACCTTTTTATTTTTATCAAGAATTTATTTTGCCCCAACCTTTTGTGCTGATAAAATACGTGCTCTGTAATAAATATAATTTTTATTTTTAACAATAGGATAACAAACATGTGCGTTTACTTAAAGGGTATAAAGCCATAAACTTACAACATGTATCATTTACTAGAATATTTCTTTCATACAAACTTTTTGGAAGTATTCTCCTTTTTTCAGATATAATCTTAAATTGTTGTAACGGATGTGTAGCTTTATACACTTTAACAAAATTATTGTCATGAATTAAGCGTATGTATATAGCTTGTTAATGTAAACTGAACTGGTGCTGGGTAACAGCAACGAAACTGATAAAATGGTCATTCTAGCAAATTGTCTTACAAGTGATAACTTGACGTCAATTACTCTTGTAGCTATCTAAATATATACTTGATTATCATGTAATGGTACTCTTTTTATTTTGTTTCGAAAAAGAGGTACCTGTACGTGTTACGTTGCTACTTAGCTCCTTCTGATATGCTATTTATAGTATAGCAACATAAGTAAAAAGATTATTATATATCATTTTCCAATTTTGACCCCAGGCTGTAATTTGAACAATTTTGGAAGAGTTTATTACACAATGTTTCATAGAAAATATCTAACCACTAGCCTCAATTTAGAGAAAAAGATATTTTCAATTTTAATTATATACATAAATGGAAAACCTATGACCCTCCGGGCATAGCCAGTTTTACATTTACCCTTTACCTTTGTACCTTCACACAAGAAGATCTTGCTTTATATTTACATAGTAAAATTCAATGACCCCCTCCCAGGGCGGGGAAAATTATGACCTCAAGGCTTTAATTTGAACAATCTAGGTAGAGGTCTACTATGCAATGTTTCATTCCAAATATCTAATATGTAGCCTTTGTTAATTTAGAGGAGAAGATTTTCTTTATGTATACACATAAGGAAAAATAATGTCCCTAACCTCCCCCCCCCCCCCGCGCGGCCATTTCTGACACTAAAGGCAAAATTTGAGGACCTATATATTGACAATATACAAAAATCAAAGCTCTAAGTCTTAATCCTTCAGACAAGAGATTTTGAAAGTTTTCACTATATGGACATAATGAAAATCTTTTCACATGTATATAATATTTCACTACTGTTTGTGTAATACGCTTAAAAGCGTTTTTTTGCGTGGATTAAATTATCAGCCGTAACTTATAGTAGAAATTTTAGCCACTTATTGCAACGTGTTTCATTTTGTTGACTTTAAATCACTCGTGACCAATCTGTTAGGGAACTTAGCTCTCTGATATTCATATTCTCCAAACGTTTTATGAACAAAATGTTTATTGTCTCTGTCTGTTCCACGTCCATAACCACGTGATTTATATTGTTGTTTTCGAACCACCTATGACCACCAGAACAGCAGCATCATTTTCATCATCACCATTACATTATTATCATCATCATTATGAATAATTCATCAACATTATAAGTACATGATCATCAACATCAACAACAAAAACGAACAACAACATCACTATGTCATCATCGTCGTTTTCATCGCTAGTTCATCATTATCATCACCATTATCATTATTAACAATCATCATCAAAATAATTTAGAAAACTTTATCATCAGTAGCATCAGCAGCTTGATCATCACCCACACATAAGAATTATCATCAGTATCATCATCGTCATAATCAGCAGTACATTATCATCCTCATAATCAACATTATAAGCGTTGTCAGAACATTATCATCATTATCATCAACATGACATTACATGCTCATTATTATCATCGTTTTTATCAGTATTTCATCAACATTATCAGTACAACATCATCATCAACAACATAATCATTATTGTAATTATCGACACATCATAAAAATGATAAGCATAACCAGTACATCATCACAATCATCATCATCATCATTATCTGTACCATTTTCGTAATAATCGTCATCAGTAAATTATCATCATTATCATTATCACCATTTGTAAATCATCATTGCAAGAAGTTCATAATTACCGGCATCAAATTGAAATTGAACAAAAATACTTATTCCTACTAGAATGGTCCTTTATTTGAGCATAATTTAGTTAACATATCTCATAATTTTGATGCGATACTGAAAAATATATTAAGTGAAGGTCCTATCAATTCCTCTGTTTACATTTAAGGAACACAGTATAACGGACATAGGATTTTGTCTACGATGATGATGAAAGTGATGATGATGAAACATTTGATGCAATGCTTATCATCATTTGGAGTACTTACGCTGATTGTAATGATAATAAAAATTAAAATTGTTATCGTGATGATGATCATGGTAATGCTGATATGATAATGATGATAATTATTACGATGATGATGATGATTTAAGTGGTGATAGAGGTGATAAAATTGTGATGATTATGATGATGATTATGATGAATATGATGATGATAATGAAGATGGTGAAGGAGATAATGATAATTAAATTAAGATCTTTATGAATGAGGTGATGATGATTTTGACAAGAATAAATGTGATGATGATGAATTTAATAATGAAAAGAAAATTCTTAAAATGGCAGCCATCTTGTCAGGAGTCATTTACAAAATGTAAATGAACACGTGGATTACATGCTTAACTAATGTATTTAAAATAAACTCATGAGTTACCATAGGAATTTTTTTTCAGTTATTTGAAGATTCCATATTTGATGTTTGATGCTAATATTGTCCTTCAACATCATTTGTTTTAAACTAATATATTCATTAAAAGGTCCAAAAAAAATTAGTTTGTAATCATTCACAGTCCCTAACACTCTCCCCCTCTTAAAAGAAATAAAATACTTTTTACTAGCATGATAATAAACCGAACCGTAAGACTGACATCGATAACAGAAGTTTCTTAATAATTGGACTTCAAGTAAAGATCTTGAAGTAATTCAAAATACATTCAAGTAGGTCTGCTATCGGGAATTTAGTTTTAGGTTGTAAATATGGACAGACAAGCGGGCAGAAAACAGACAGACTAGCAGCCAACTTATAGGATAATTACAATATACTAAGATGATTAAGTCTAATTTTAGTTAGACATGATAGAATGTGAGACAAATGTGCTCCTATTGTCCTTCCAATTGTGTGTCGAACACATCTGTCTTACTTCCAACTTGTCGCAAATATGTATGTTTACGAGCACGTCGCTCACATCTCGTGAGACAAATGTGCTCCGAGACAAATGTGCTCCTACGATGCACCTTGAACGTGATTAAGAAATGCTTGAACAATTTACGAAAGCCTGATTGTATTGTTAAACGGATCCTGCTTTACAAAAGCGGACTGTAGGGTGCAAGGTTTAAAAATGTCGTAATTTAAGGTAGTGGGTATTACAGATACTGCAGTTCTTTTTTGCCCTTCTCATGAAAACAATTAACCAAACCATGTATTAGTTTTAAACTTACTTTTCTTGTTTGCATTGCAAATCTCTATAAAAAAAATCAGGATTTCCAGTACGGTTTGTATCGTATAGTGGTATTTTAAATAGAAACCATGATTACATGTTGTTACTTGAAACATCATGTACCTATCAGAGACAGTTTATTCCAATCCGTTATTGTTCTCTATAAGCCCTTATGGAAACAGTTTTTTTTTTAATTTTTTATTTTTTCTTACAGACGTAGAGGGAATAAGACTATAGTTCAGTTGATCAATTTAGAAGATATGATATATTAGATTTTATCATATAGATGTTTACATAACTTGTTAACGTGAGCTGTGTTTTGTTAATATCTTCATTCCTAAAGAAATCCTGATTCAACATAGGCTTTATTGAACTACTTCTGATGAGTATGATGGCCATTTATTGTGTCTTTGCCTCAATTGAGGGGAAGGCGAACACGACAAATATAGGGCGTCGCCGAAACGAAGATTTTCACCCGTCATCACGATATTTCTACAGATGAAGTTTTCGCCTATTACAATATCGTTATTTCGCCTACAATATATGGTGTCTTTGTGTCGGCACTCCCATAAATTTGAAGTCGAAGACTCGATAAGTGAGCATATTATCGTGCCTTCCACTTCGACTTTAGAGGCGTGTCTACGGTATTTAAGTTCCAATCGATTGTAAGACGTTATAGAAAATTGCCGAATATGTAAATCTTCGAAGAGGTTGCCGGGTACCAACAAGGCTTAGCGTTGAAACCTTTTTACAGGTTAAATACCAATTGACTTTGGTGTCATCTCCAGTTCCATTTGCAATACTTGTCTGTGTTATATGTTGGTTGTTCTTCATGAAGAAATGTTTCAATTTGATTGTTTATTAACACACCAGTTTTGTTAATGCTGATTTAATGCTGATTATTGAAATGTCAAATTTTGTCAGACATATACAATCCTACTACAATATATTGATTACTAATATTGTTATTTCACAAACTTCATGGTTTTTTAGTAATTTGCTACAGATAAGAAACATAGGTTGATCTTTATAACTTGAAGAGCATAATATGTTTTACATACGCAATTAGATACACGTATACATATAAAATGAATGCACGTCCGCCCTGAATCAACATTGTTTTTGTTTGTGTAAATATTTCGTCTAAAATAGTGGATTTTAACTAATGTTTAACATACGGTTTATCAAAATCTTGGAAATGCGATCCCTCTGATTCATCACAACCAAATTACACTAAAATTGCAGACTTAGACTGATTCAGTCTGTACATGATGTAAAATGGAAAATGCAACATCTCTTATGCCCTCCTAGCACCGGCTTGAGCGGAACTTATTATTTAACGTTTAAAAGTGGAGGAATCAATGATCACTGAGTTTTTATATTTTTCATTTTGCTATTTCCAAGTTTGTGTACACTTTGTGTATCTATTTTATAATAAAGACAAAGAAGATGAAAGTCTTTTTTTTCTTCATTAGAATATTCAGACACTATATAACAGTAGAAGGTATGGTATAGATGATGTTATGGACGAGTTCTTAACGTATCACATCCCATCACTGTTAAGGACTCTAACAACCTTTATGAACTATATAAAATATTATGTATAGCATGTGTGTGTGTACATGTTCGTATTTACACAAGATAGAGAAAGACAAACTTTAAAATCTAAAAACGGAAAACCTTTATTTTATAATTCATTGACAAACACTGGGGCGTTTATGCCGGCAAGTCTGCAATTTCTGCCTGCAAAGAAGTAAAAAGAAAAACAGTTAATATTGGTGAATGTTATAGTACATGTTTTCTTCTTCAACAGCAATTTTTAACTGATTGCTCTCTACAATGACGTCATATCCTACTGTGAATGCGTGTTAGTTTAGTTTTTTCAAATAGACGTTAACTTTGTTTTTGTTTGTGTTTAAATGGTATATCTATAAACAACTTTGAAAATCTGTCACTTTTTAAGAAGGATGCTGTACATTTAACTCTTGATTGATATGAGCATGATATGAGGTATTGTTATCTACAATATAAAGGACTATTGTTTCACCATTTCACTACATCTTAAGGCAAGATATTCAAACATGATAAATAAATAATAACAGGAGTAAAATAAACAGTCTTGTATATCAGACATGATTAATTTTATGAATTAAGATTTTTGATATTCCTTCCACTATATTATCTACATAAAAGAATAAAACACCGGTTGTCGTCACAGACGTTAATATCAATCACTCGGGTAACTGTTAGCGGAAACTCATCAACGTCTTGTTAGCGCTAAAAACATGTACTAGTGGCCTCAAACTGCTTATCCCTGATATTTAAAGTTTTGAAACATTCCGTTTGGTGATAAGGGTATTTCAATATCAATCTTCAAAGCATAATTTATAAACTTTAGGTTCCAGAAGAATAAAAAATTCAATTTACATTCAGGTGTTGTCGTTGAATGTCTTTTCTAATTAGTTATTTCTAAGAATTCGAATATTTAACCCTTCTGTAAGGATATTATGTATCCGCTTTTTGGTATGAGGGGTGATGCTTATTGCATTCATATACATGTATTTCTGTCAGCAGTTTAAAAGATTAGGATTAAAAATTAAGATTTAATAAAAATACATTGTTCTCACTTTAAAAGTGTTCTTATTCATGTAAGAATTAATGTAGGCTTAATCTATAAGTAATTATAAAAACATTAACATAGTTACCTCTCGTTCACACACAGCAAATGCTCCAGATAAACACGAAGACGCTTTCCACTTATTGTCGGGATTTCCTGCTGTCATTAAGACACAATTATCTCTGCAAAACAAGACGTATGACCATAAATTTATTTGATATAAGGTCATTAATGAATATATTTGTATGTACATTGCTTATTATGGTGCGCATTAAGATTCAGAATTTATAGAAAAATTTAAAAAGAGTCTTGCCTTTCAGCTAAGGAGATTGACGAGACATTTCGGCAGACGCTTGTAACACTGCGCTTTGGAGTCAAACGCTTCGAGAAAGAAATACCAAAGTGCGTTAATATGCTACATATTAACGTACTTCGGGCTGTAAAGTTACGAAGTTGTCTACAGAGCTTTTGCACTGTCTTATTTTTGATCAGCTACTTTGAAATATTTTAAGGTTGAATTCAAGAAAACTAAATAAAAAATCTGGAGAAGGGGTTGCCACTCGAATGCGCTGATAACGTTGTAAAACTTACCTGTTAGCAATTGCTGGCTGGCCAGATGCCCAATTAGTGTATTCGGTTTTGTTTCCGCCATACCATACCCATACTTTAGGATCATTTAACATATTTGTCAAACCAATGAACACGTTTGCTGTGTCGGTCACTACAAAGGAAATGTAGCTATATTATATAGTTATGAATTATCATTATTAACCTAAAACAATAGGGAACTCTTATTTTTGCTTTAGTTTTGTAAATAGAAAAGTGTGTATTTACATGTCTTGTATTTTCTCTCTAAAACATAATTACAATATATAATGATTCGATGTAGATTCATGTGTGTATAATAAACTTGATCGATATAAAGGTAAACGTGGAGGTCATGACCCTAACACCCCTCGGATATCCTCCCACCACGGGATTAAGCTTGTATATGAAAACCCTCTGAGACTGGATATCAACCTTAGTTTGTTATTGAAAATCACCCTACATTTTACGTGAACTTCTAGTATTTAAATATGTTATACAGTGAATCTGAATTTTTTTATTTAACGAGCTCAACAAAGTATTTGTCGTTGTCAAAACAACTGTTTGGAACGAGAATATTATCAAAAAAGGAACTATAATTTGTTCAAAATGATATGGGTAACTTTTATTTTACAGTATTTATTTAGGTGATAAACCGCAAAAAATCTTCGTTTATCAGCTTTGGTTAAAAACAATAGTGAAAACTAGAGGTAGATCTAACTGAGGTCCACAACCCCACTCACCACATAACTTCTGTAAAATTTAAACATTGTATTTCTGAAATATCATTATAGATTTATTTTAAATAAATATCCTTTACATTTTATTATAGAATGCCCGATAATAGTTTGCAAATGTAAAAATGACCAATGAAAATTCTCCCTTCATTCAGTTCTTCAGTAAATTTTACAGGAAGTCAAACTGATTTAAGACGCCTTTCGGCCGGAAAATATATGAGCCGCGTCACGATGTGGGATTAATTAGAACATATAAGCCGTGTCATAAGAAAAACCAACATAATGGGTTTGCGACCAGCATGAATCTAGACCAGCCTACGCATCCGCGCGGTCTGATCAGGATCCGTGCTGTTCGCTATCAGTTTCTCTACTTGTAAATAGTTAGTAAGCGAACAGCATGGATCCTGATCTGACTGCGCGGATTCGCAGGCTAGTCTGGATCCATGCTGGTCGCAACCCCATTATGTTGATTTTGTCGTGACGCGGCTCAATTAAATTACTGTTACAACTCACCGCCTATACCACTCAAAAATGCCGCTACTTTTGACAGTTTATCAGCATCTTCTATGTTGACCAATTTGCTGCCATATGCGTGACACATAGTCTGGTATGAATTAAAAAGCAAGTTAATTTGTTAAAGTTATAATAAACACCAAATACTTAGGAATTTAATCTATCGCTATTACGGATTTGCCTGGTAAAAACAAATAGCTTGGGAAAACCTGAATAAGTATTTTGTATGAAAGTCAAAAATACTACTTTGTTTTAATTTTAATTGCCTTAATTTATTATTAAAACCATTATTAAAGACCCATGTTTTAAATTTCTTAAAATATTAAAATTGTCAGGCTTTTTAGACAATGATGTACCTTTAGATAAGTATAATATAATTCTCCCTGTTACCAAGTACATCCTTCTTTTAGCAACTGAGTATATGAACAAAATATTTCGCTTCACTGTGAGTTGCTGTTCTTTGTATTTTAATAAAAACGATAAACTAAAAAATACAGTGAATATTATTTGGTTAAGTAATTCCCTTATAAAAATGCCATTATTGCGCTTGCTGGCTTCGTAACGATGTCAGGTGAAAAGAACGGTTAGAAAAAAAAAAAAATAAAAAAAAAAAAACAAAAAAAACAAAAAAAATTCATTTCCAAGTTAAAAATAAACTTATAGGGAAAATATACAATTTTATACCTTGAAAATAAATGAACTTACTGAGTGCGTATTGTGCTTCTCTGCCTAAGAGCCAGAGTAGGCGAAACAATAGTTATTATCACTGGACAGGTAGAACCCAGGCGTCGCACATGAATCAAGTGCTACGTATCCTAAAATGTAGAAAATCTAGGATAAAGAAGAAATCAATTACTGTTCATTTAAAGCATACTCAGATCAATTTTGAAAAAAGGAAACAATAACGGAGATTTAAAATATATCATATGCTAATCGAACTCGGCACCACCTTAATGTAGCCATTCTGCCCACATCTTTTTTTATTGGTGAAGGCATGATGTTCGCTGTTGGAAATGACCTTATTTTCATCCATTTATGTAAATCATTCCATTTTAGATAATTTTTTTAACTTCAAAATATTAGAAAATATCAATAATCAAATACACAAGCGAGCATTTTTGTGATAGCTGTATAAGCATCTTAAGTATACCACAAGAAAAATATGTATAATGAAAATGTAAATACTTATGTACTCATATAATCTATATATATATTGTTGATAACTTCTAGTTTAAGTATAAAATTTGATCTGTACTTAACCAATATGTTATGCATGTTATTAACACCAATGTTTGTCATAATTATGCAAAATTTATATATGTTTAATTGTTTAGTTTCACTTTATAACATTGTATTATTATGTTTGAATAAGTTTGATAATGTTTTATTTTTCCAAATTCCATAAGGGCCACATGGCCAGTGAGGATACACAATACAATATATATATGGCAAGACAGTGTAGAAAAATAAATTTCAAAACAAGTTTTAAACAACACAACGGAGAAGGTTTACATTCATTTGCATGTTGAAATTTCTTAGTATTTAATAATCCATTTCTAATAATATCTAAATGTTTACAAAAATTATGTATGTGGTGTATTTCTAAAAACTACCCCTGCTCTTCCTTGTCAACAAAATAACTATGTGTGTTAGATATATGAGTCCTTACATACTTAGTCATATCCTGATCTTGTCAAAACGAAACACAAGACCAACATAAAATTATGAGTTTTTAATATTTTAGATAGGAATTTGCATACTGTAAGTATCCTGATCTTATCGAAAACAAAACACAAGATCAACATACAGCTTGAAGAGAGATATTCTTTAAATGCTCGAAATCTAATGCTCAGTTAAAAATACAACAATATTATTCTGTAATGTATAGTCGTATGAACGTTACATCGTGATTATTCGGAAGAAGAGTTCGTGGAGTAATTTTTAGAAAAAACTTTAAAATTTGCTATCATGCATATATGTAATCATATACATATACACATACATATACATACATACACATATATACATACAAAATAAATATACTATAAAAATTACACTTATGGACATCACGAAGATTGATTACGATTTGTATACAACTTCTCTTTTTCTAATTTCAAAAGCGCTATGCACATATTTACCAAACTTACGTGCTACACAAAATGTTTTCCGTATTTAATAAGCCTATGAGTTTTAACAACATATTTGGTCTTTTCCAATAGTAAGTAGGTATTAAACGTTTTCTTATATCACTATATAATTTACATTCCAATACAAAATGAAATTCGTCCTCTAGGACGTTACAACAAAAACAAGTTCTTTCATTAAATGGTGTACTATGGGGTTTAGTCCATCTACCAGTCTCAATATGAAGCCTATGAGATGATACTCTTAATCTTGTTACACTACTACAGAATCTTTTCACATGAATAAAATTAAGGTATGGTTGAAATTTAAAGTCAGATATTTGTTTATAAAACAGAGCTCTACTCGAGTTATCTAATCTACTCGACCAATTCTGTACGAATTGATCTGTTAATCTTTGTTTTACAATACATAAAAAGTAATCAGAGTTTCCCACACTTTGCATTAACCAAGCATCATAAAAACCTAAATCACACAGAAGATGTTTTACAAGTGAACACCAATTAGTTTTGTTGGGAAAATTTTCAAAATCGTTTTTCAGTAATGTATAAACTTTCTTCACATATTTATTTTCATTTGTATGCAATATCTTTAACCAAAATTTTACAATATTGTAATAACGTAATGATTTTAATGATATTCTACCTAGTTCACCAAATACAAAATCGTTTTGAGTAACTTTTTTGACACCAAGAATCCGTTTACAAAATTGCATATGTACTCGTTCTACACTATTACCTTGAATAAACCCCCAAACCTCGCTACCATAATTCAAAATAGGCATTATAAGTTTATCAAATAGTTCTAATCTATGTAAATCAACAACAACAACAACAAAAATAATAAATCACTCAAATGTGGAAATAAAGAGTATATAACTATGTATGGGAAGCTATGTTCCCTATTACGGAACAAGTAAAGTTGGTCCTTTCTAAAAAATATATGCTAGTTTTTTATAACACTACGTATTCATATCATATTGTGGCCACCTATAGAATGCAGAATTTAAAACATAACATATCTACTTTGTGTAAAGTTAAAACATGTTTATTCTATATTTACAAAGAGACTGCGAAGCAATTACAAATGTTATCAAACTGAGCACAGCATATTCTTAATTATCCTTATTATCAATCACTTCTAAAAAATGATCCAATATTTAAGTAAGGGCTATAAAATATATGCTTTAAAATGTTTATTGCTTTATAACTTTTTTTAGAAAAATATTTTTTTTTAACTTTAAAAAAAAGGATACTTCCAAAATGCATGTACAAAACATACTTTGTATATTTCCTTAAAAACAAATATTATATTAAGGACATCATTACAATACAATCAAGAATATTTTATTCTGTTTAAGTACAATATTCATGTGTGTTAAAAGGCAGTGACATTCTGACAATCAAGGATATAATTATGGAAGCATAATTTTACCGTTTATTAATCTTATAAAAAAAATTCATTTGTATACCCTTTAATAACAGGACGTGAAAGAACGTTTATGAAAAGTAAAATGGGCCGTAAAAATTATTACCTATGACAATTAACAAATGCAAACGCTTTTTTTTTGTTATTTATTTGATGTTAAAAGAACAATAATTAAAAAAAAGATGTTTACCTTGGAACAATAGTACCAATGTAAATGCTAGAACTGTAACCTTGGTATTCATCTTCTGCTGTAAAACAAAAGAATATACATGTATCAAATAGATGAAGGAAAACAATAAAACTGGTATATTTGTCAATAAGCATTGTATTATGTTTAATGCTTTATGTTTAATATTTGAATCAGAATAGTGTCTAACAATTAACTATTCTCCCGCTATGAACACATAAGCCGTGTCATAAGTAAAACCAACATAATGTGCATCTTCGCAGTCTGATAAAGATCCATGCTGTTCGCTATCAGTTTCTCTAGCATGGATCCTGATCAGACTGCGCGGATGCGCAGGCTTGTCTGGATCCATGCTGGTCGCAAGTCAATAATGTTGGTTTTGTCGTGAGACAGCTCATATGTTATTCTATGAGTCACCATTCAACAACGAAGAGTACGATTGTGGTGGTTGGACCTGTTACAATTTTGGCGGCATAAAAAATTATGAAAATCACCGTATACAAAAAGCAGGAGTATTTATTGTATCAATAAGAATTTGTAAATGGAAGTTTTGAATTATAATCAACATTTTCTTAATGACCAACTTAAACATTAACTCGTAAATAGAATAATAGGAAAAAGTGTAAATACTATCAATTGAAAAAAAAAACATTTGATATAGCGAACAATTGGTTACAGTGCACAATGTTTTGTATTTTCCGAGAAGCCCTTTGAAAGCATGATTAACGTTTTTTTCATTAACACGATTATTACTTCTTGTAAGAAATAGATTACTTCTCGACGAGTTTAATGTTGTCACTATAATAAACAATATCTCAATTCTGTGTTGTTGATTTTTTAGATCTAAATCTCTGTGTACATTGATAATTTATGATTGTCATCAAAAAAATTTTACCAGCAGTAAAAAAAAAATAAAATACTCAAATCAACAATCAATATGCAAGCGTATTCTGGTAAAAAGAAATGTATAACAATATAGTTAGGTTAAAATAAACAGTACCTTTTCAATCGCCGGAACCTTTCGTATAATTCAAAAATATAATTTACTGTTAAATCTGAACTTTATTTTGTTATGGACGATTCACAAGTTATCAAACAAAATGGTTATGCCAGAGGCAATATCTTTATTGTTTATCTACGTTTGAAAATTTAATTAAAGTGATGTCATTCTTGATTTATCAGAGAAAGTAATTACATTTTTTTTGTATATGTCTGATGAACAGATAACATCAAAACAGTAACGTTAATAAAGTATTGAAAAATAAAACACGTTTGTAGACATGTATGAAGTTTTCTTATCAGTTATGTAGCTATTTGTATGTTACCAACGAAAGCATAATTTTATTACATAAACTATAAATGTGTCAACACGAATGCCCAAACACCAGCTGTTATGTCAGTCTAATGACGTACATCATGACACCATGGCAGGGGGACAAAGGAGATTCTACATATACCCTTACTCAAAGTGGTTGGGACATAAATACGACATCGAATTATATTCCAATGTTCCTCAATATAAATAAAATTTCAATTTTCAATTTAATATTCCAAAGTATGCTTTGTAACACCGCACTTTGGGTCCAACCCCAAAGTGCGTTAAACTTCGCACCGCACTTTGGGGCCCAACGCACTTTGGGGTTAAAATCGAGAAATTGACCCCAAAGTGCGTTAATATGCTACATATCAACGCACTTTGGGTTCAAGAGGTCTAAAGGTGTCATCTGAGTTCTGCTTAAATACTGAGTACTGACCTATTTTCTATCTGCGACATTGGAATATTTGAGGTGAAGTTCAAGATGACGGTCAATACTGTATGATGCTTAAGTGATAAAAGTTTCACTAATTTTACCACTTGAAATATCTAAAATTTGTGTTCATATAACAAAATTACGGTGGCATAAAAGTGACATTTGCAATTTTTTTTGTTTTTAGTTTTGTATACTTATCTTATTTTAGTTTTGCATACATATTTTTTCAGTTTTGCATACATATTATTTAGCTCACCTGTCACAAAGTGACAGGGTGAGCTTTTGTGATCGCTTTTCGTCCGTCGTCCGCCCGTCCGTCCGTTGTCCGTCCGTCCGTCCGTCCGTAAACTTTTACTTTATATGACATCTCCTCATAAACCACTAAGCCAATTTCATCCAAACTTCACAGGAATGTTCCTTTGGTTGTCACCTTTAAAAATTGTTCAAAGAATTTAATTCCATGCAGAACTCTGGTTGCCATGGCAACCGAAAGAAAAAACTTTAAATATCTTCTTTTAAAAAACCCTAAGAGCTAGAGCTTAGATATTTGGCATGAAACATCTTCTAGTGAGTGTCTATCTAGTTTGTTTAAATAAAAGCCCTCGGGTCAAAATTGGCCCCGCCCCCGGGGGTCATTGATTTTTCCCTATATGCATATAGTAAAAACTTAAAAAATCTTCTTTTAAAGAACCCAAAGAGCTAGAGCTAAGATATTTAGCATGAAACATGTTCTAATGGGTGTCTACCAAGTTTGTTCAAATAAAAGCCCTGGGGTCAAAATTGGCCCCGCCCCGGGGGGTCATTGATTTTCCCTATATGCATATAGTAAAAACTTAAAAAATCTTCTTTTAAAGAACCCAAAGAGCTAGAGCTAAGATATTTAGCATGAAACATGTTCTAATGGATATCTACAAAGTTTGTTCAAATAAAAGCCCTGGGGTCAAAATTGGCCTCGCCCCGGGGGGTCATTGATTTTCCTATATGCATATAGTAAAAACTTAAAAAATCTTCTTTTAAAGAACTCAAAGAGCTATGGCTAAGATATTGAGCATCAAACATGTTCTAATAGGTGTCTACAAAGTTTGTTCAAATAAAAGCCCTGGGGTCAAAATTGGCCCGGCCCCAGGGGGTCATTGATTTTCCCTATATGCATATAGTAAAAACTTAAAAAATCTTCTTTTAAAGAACCAAAAGAGTTAGAGCTAAGATATTTAGCATGACACATTTTCTAATAAGTGTCTACCAAGTTTGTTCAAATAAAAGCCCTGGGGTCAAAATTGGCCCCGCCCCGGGGGTCATTGATTTTCCCTATATGCATATAGTAAAAACTTAAAAATCTTCTTTTAAAGAACTCAAAGGAGCTATGGCTAAGATATTGAGCATCAAACATGTTCTAATAGGTGTCTACCAAGTTTGTTCAAATAAAAGCCCTGGGGTCAAAATTGGCCCGGCCCCAGGGGGTCATTGATTTTCCCTATATGCATATAGTAAAAACTTAAAAAAATCTTCTTTTTAAAGAACCAAAAGAGTTAGAGCTAAGATATTTAGCATGACACATTTTCTAATAAGTGTCTACCAAGTTTGTTCAAATAAAAGCCCTGGGGTCAAAATTGGCCCCGCCCCGGGGGTCATTGATTTTCCCTATATGCATATAGTAAAAACTTAAAAAATCTTCTTTTAAAGAACTCAAAGAGCTATGGCTAAGATATTTAGCATCAAACATGTTCTAATAGGTGTCTACCAAGTTTGTTCAAATAAAAGCCCTGGGGTCAAAATTGGCACCGCCCCGTGGGTCATTGATTTTCCTTATATGTGTATAGCAAAAACTTAAAAAATCTTCTTTGAAAAAACCCAAATAGCTAGAGTTAAGATATTAAGCATGGAACATCTTTTAGTGAGTGTCTACAAAGTTTTTTCAAATAAAAGACCTAGGGTCAAAACTGGCCCGGCCCCAGGGGTGTCATTGTTTTCAACTATAATGTGTATAGTAAAAACTTAAAAAAAATTTTCTTTTAAAAAGCCCAATGAGCTAGAGCTTAGATGTTTAGCATGAAACAACTTCTTATGGGTGTCTACCAAGTTTGTGCAAATAAAAGCCCTTGGGTTAAATTGGCCCTGCAACATTGGGGGGGTGGGAGGGGAGGGTTGGGGGGCCTATATACAGGTGAGCGACCATTTGGGCCATCATGGCCCTCTTGTTTAGTTTTGCATTCATATTTTATTTTTGTTTTTCATACATATTTTAGCCAATCAAAACAGCCTTCAAATCTCATAACAGCCCACAGGTGAGTATAAAACTAGCACAGAGGTTTGGTCACATTTCGGCCCATTTTTGGAATCGGCCCAGTCGTTTTCGGTCGTGCAAGTCTGGATTCGGCCGACCCTTTTCGGCCGATTTTTTTATATTATTTGATTTTATATAATTATTGTTTTTTATTATTATATACTATAATATAAGTGTCTATTTTGAAAGGGCTGTTGATTGGTGATCAGTTATTATTCCATGAATATGCACCACTCAACCCACCCCCTGAGAATTGAGAATTATGAAACTTAGGTCAGTTCTTTAGCACATCTAGATAATGTGCAGAACTTATATGCCAGGTGTGCCGGCTCAAGGTCGGGTCACATCTTCAGTCCAAAGGATAAAGACTTGGGTTTCATGTCCGCTCCTCATCTCCGAAACCCCATGAAGGATTTTGAGGCACCTTTTGAGAAATGTTAACCACATCCTGACCATATGTAGAACCTTTCTTTGGGTTACCGCGAACTATATATTTATATATATATACTAAAGTGTTGTTATTTTTTGATACCTCCAAAAATGAAAATGTTGGTATTTGCAAATGGGGTACTGTAATTTACAGATGGCGAAGTGTTTGAAAATGGTGTTTTACAAATGGTGTAATTATCATAACCTCTACTTTGCAAATGGCGTCATGTAAAAATATGTACGAACAAAAAAAATATGTACAAAAAAACTTAAATAAAATATGTATGCAAACTAAAAAAGAATATGTATGCAAAACTAAAATAAAATATGTATGCAAACTAAAAAAGAATTTGTATGCAAAACTAAAAAAAGTATGTATTCAAAACTAAAAAAATATGTACGACAAACAAACAAAAAATATGTACAAAAACAAAAAAAGTATCCAAAAAAATTACAAATGTCACTTTTATGCCACCGTTCAAAATACTCTAGTACAGAAATTGTGTATTCCTAGAATTAAAAGATGCTGCGAAAAATATCCCTTTCTGTCGGTCATTTACTTGATAACTTTTGGTGCCATATTGAGCCCCATTTTAAATATGTTGGGAATGAAATAAAATGCAGTTAATATTTTTTTCCAAAGAACTATAAATATACTCTATTGCAATGTTTTGGTGAAACATCAAGTTTTTTTCGATCGGACTATAAATACATGTAGTGATTTTTTTACAAATACATTATTAGGCTTATCAACAAACTTAAGGGTTTTTGTAAGCTCCGTAACAACCGTTCGCCAGAGGGCTTTTATTATGGGAAATCTTACATACTTCTTTAGAAAGAGCAAACATGATTTTTATAATGTTAAAATAATGGCATCTGGAGAAATGCAAGATGCTTGTCACCTGAATAAAAGTAGCGATAAATGTGAAATTATTTGTCATAAAGAAGTCAAAACACTGTAGTATTTAACTTCCATATAAAATACTAATTCACTATAACTGTACTCATCATTGCCAAAAAACAACAGATGAAAAAAGATGGTTCAGGTAATTGGCCAATGTGTATTTTTTGGATAATATAGAGGAACATCAAAATGAAAAAGCTTTAAAGAAAATCAAATAAAAGCATAATGGGCCTTTAAAACGTTATTTTTAACACTCGGGGGGATCGATACCCCACAATCCCCTCTATACCCCAGTGAGAATTTTACATTATTCTAAAGCTCCGCTCTTAATGTGCGTCTACTTAAATAGTTGATATTTTTAGTACTGCCAGTACGGACTACTATTTAAAGCCGCATCTACACCTAGTCAAGTTTCTTATATGTCAAATTTAGCTGAATTAATGGCTCTTTCAACATATTATCAGGCACATTTTTTACTGAAATGTCTTACTAAGATTTCTCAGAATTTATACCTTTGTCTTTGCTAAGACTATCATATTTCTATAAAATGTGTAAATAAAAACGGGAAAATAATGCATATAGCTAAAAACAATGGATTTAATGAAAGGTGTACATTCTTTTAAAATAAATGGAAAATTTGAGAAAAAATAATTTTAAGCTTAATAATTGATACAAATTCTTTATTTGGTGATTAATTTGGTGAAAGTTCTTCACTTACTAACATGACTAATCAAGACTATCTAAATCCCTATTGATGAGAGCACATGTTTGTGTCTATTTAATATCTTGATTTTTTGTTTACCATTGGCTTCGACTACAATATATTATTTAAAACATAATGAACATTTATTTTCTATGACCCCAAAGTGCGGTCGTTTGCCTGATGTTAAAAAATGCATATGTACCTGTTTAACGCACTTTGGGGTCGAAATTGGACCCCAAAGTGCGTAACGCACTCTGGGGTCGGACCCCAAAGTACGTAACGCACTTTGGGGTCAGACCCCAAAGTGAGTTTGACCCCAAAGTGCAGTGTTACAATGCTTAAAAGTAAACGAAAACAAGCAAAATCCAAGACACACAAGCTGGCCAACAGTCCTGTAAAGTTATATGACTCCATGTTAAACATCTTTTGAGTTTCGCCAAAAATAAGTTGAATATTGTAAAGTCTACGGCAAATGATAAATTAGCCTAGGCGCGACACAAGTTCAAATTGCAAATTGCTAATTATTATGGGGCATCTTCATCATCATCACCATCATCAGATCATCATCATCATTATTATCAACGGATCATCAACATCAATACATAATCCCTATTTTCATCAACAACAATACCAATATATCATAAATCGTCATCATCTGAAAAAAAAGCATCATCATCATCACCACTAGTTCGTAATTATCATGATTATTATCAGCATATCATTATTTTAATCATTATCATCATCATCATCACCATCAACAGTACATCATCATCATATGTATCACCAGTACATCATTGACAATGACAAAACGTTTATTGATACAAGACCTATAGTTCAAAACAACATATACATATTAAAACATTTTCATGGAGTGAAATATTGTACAAGTAAAATTATGTTTAAGTAAAATATTGTTACTATCTATACCATGGCAGACCTCATGATATTAAGTCATTGCACAATTTTAAGTTATAACACTTAAAAATCTTTTTTGTTGTTGCTGTTGTTGTTGTTGTTGAAAAGCACTAAACACAAAGTATGCCAAATTATTTATTATATTTTCAGCTTGACAGATCATTAAGATATTAAAGTTATGTACAAAATGTTGCTTGGTAAGTATTTTATTCTCTTTTTTTTTCATAGGCTGTAAATGATATGAGCCGTGTCACGACAAAACCAACATAATGGGTTTGCGAAAAGCATGGATCCAGACCAACTTGCGAATCCGCGCAGTCTGATCAGGATCCTTGCTGTTCGCTATCAGTTTATCTACTTATTATAGGGTTTGTAAACGAACAGCATGGATCTTGGTCGCAAACCGACTCTGTAGGTTTTGTCATGACACGGCTCATATTCTGTTTCTACTGGAACCTCACATATGTTACATATACGGTCATATCTCTCTTCATATATGTTTCTGCCTTTTTTAATATTTAAATCATTTCATGAAATATTCCGGAACAACCAATATTCAATTAGTTAAGCTGTTTTAGGCAATAATAAATGTAAGGGAAAATTTTGCCTTAACTTTTTTTTAGCTAAAAATTCAGATATCAACATTTATTCATTTTACGGTTGGTACATTTTCAACCTGTCTTGATCTTTCTGAGAAAAATAATAAAAAGGATATGCGTGACCCACTGGGCTCACTGCCAGGAAAATTTTATCGTAAATTCAAACAGCAGTGTAATCACCCCTGAAGAATTTGTTCTAGATAAATCAGGGTTACTAAAAATAGTAGAAAATTTCACAGCAGTCTATTTAACGATTTTCAACAGATTTTTTTCAAGATTTAAACAAAAACTTTCACTAAATGTTATAACATATGTACAGTACAATGCATTGGTATGACTAATGTTTATGTGTATAAAAAGGCAGTTAAAGGTGTCACTTCTTAGTACGGTAACTGAGGTGCAAAATGATAAATTCATCCAATCATTACAGTCACTTAAATTTCTGTTTTTTTCAGGAAGTGACTGAACAGTGTTAATTAACGTAAACCATTTCTGAAAATTTATCCATTTATATAGGGTTAACGCACGTTTTTATGTGTTATAACGTCTGCAGAGTCCCGAGGAACGGTTGGTGCCCGACCCTCAGAAATTCTTAGAATGATTTCAGATTGACGGTAGAAAAAAGATCAGTGACATCAGAATTTCAAGCAAACAAGTTTATAAAAAAAATCAGGCACTAAGCATTATTCTCTCAAAGAAATATAATGAGCATTTATCAACATTAACATAAATAAAAAACATTTTCTCATATTAATTTTGTGTTATCTAGTTTTATAAGTAAATCGGAGTGTTAAACTGAGTGACAGGTAGATTCTACTGTATTTGTTTACATTGACAACTGTCCGTTTCTTAGAAAGGGCGACTACCAAGATTAGCACGGATGTCTATACGCCGTTTTTCCGGCATAGTTACTTACGACTGGGCCCTCGAATCAATAAATTTCAATATAAAAAGAGCGCATGACTCTTTGGCAAACAGGCCAAATCGTCATTTTTTGTTTGTTTGTTTACTGGGCCCTGTATGTATTGCGCATAGGTGAAACAGGGCTATAACAAGAGCGCGTTGTAGGAGCAAATTTGTCTCGGAACACATTTGTCTTACGTAAGACCGATGCGTTCACATTAATTTTGTCCCACGTGAGACAAATGGGACCTCAAATGTCTACCCCAAAACACTCATTTGTGTGACAAATGTGCTCCGATCAAGTTTTTTAAGGGAACAAAAAGCACATTTGTCATTTGTCTCATTTTTTTTAGGGGACAAGAAAGCACATTTGTCTCATGTCATTTGTTATGAATTATTTGTCACATATTTTCCCACGGTAGATTTTGTTTTAGAATCGAGGTTCGCCGTTTTACTTCATCATAAATAGGTTTGCAAATGTTTTAATATAAAATCTTAAACCTAAAACCTACAGTGGAACTATATATACAATGTATTTTAATACCTCTAATTCAAGAAATTTGATTGGCTAAACCTAAGCACGACATTCCTTGGTACAATGGTTAAAGTGCGATGGCACGATGGTACGATGATGAAAACGCGATGGTACGATGGAGAAAACACGATGATACGAACGTGAAACAACGATTGTATGATGGTGAAACAACAATGGTACGATGGTAAAACGTGATGGTACGATGGTGTAAACACGATGCTACGATGTTGAAAATACGTTAGTAAGATGATGAAACTGCAATGACATTATGATGAAAATGCGATATTATTTACACCATCAAGTCAACGAATCATCGTATTTTCACCATCCTGCCATCGTTGTTTCATCATAGTACCGTGGTGTTTTCATCATCGCACCATCGCGTTTTCAAAATTGTACCCTCGTGCATAGTGGATCAGAGAGACAAAAGTTGTTGCTTATGTCCAAACGAAACAACGTAATCAGGCGATGTTTAAACGATACAATATCGTGACTCGTTTCGCATCTCGCTGGAATCTCGCGCCTCTCTTTGCATCTCGTACTTCGACGTGAGACAAGAAAATCATTCGAGGCCAAATACCGCTAAATAGTATTCCCTTTATAATCTATATAAAACGGACGTTTTTCGAAGATCTACAAAACATAGCTAGACTCATTTTAGAGAACAAATCATGAGTTATGATAAAACTGATAAAAGTAGGAGTCATGCATCTCTTAAGAAAATGTCTAGCGTCAAATTTGTTAACATGAAATCACTTACATAATCTCCTATGACGTGGAAGAACCTCCAATATTAAAATTGAAATTCACTTTATCAAGTACAATTTTACCAAAATGTCAAAAAGATATCAATGATGAAATTTAAACAGAAAATAGCTTAAATTTAGACGTCTGTGGCCATGCTAAGAGAAAAAATTGTGTCCATTACGACAAGGCCAGATGGCTCCGCGCTGGTTCCTTTTCCATAGTCAAACCTTTGAGAAGCACAGACACGAAGCGATGCGCGATATTCTACCGAGAGACACGACATGGAGAGCGAAAGTTCGACAAAACATGACGTGAGGCACGATATTCTACTTTGACATCTCGTGGTACGGGATACTTCGACATTGCGAGATCTCGTGTTACAATATCGTGCATCGATTCGTGTCTCGTCGGAATTTCCCGTCTCGCCCGATTATGCGATGCCGATATTCCATAATTATTGCATTACCCGGATTATTTTAGGGACTCTAACACGTTGTTGTAAGAGGTTTTTCAATGGCAGATCTGTCGGAAAATAGCGATATATTTATCTGACGAAAACAAAATATGTATGGGATGATTTTCTCCTTTTCTTCCTGAGATCATGAAGTGGCCTCCGTGTCCGAGTGATTTCAAAAAACCACTTCACCCTTACCGCTGTAGGTTTGACACTCCTTTGGGGCGTCTAACTATTCATGCGAGGAAGCCCAAATGCGGAATATGTACTTATCCTCGTGCACACGCAATAACTATCCCTTTAGAAAGTAATAGCTATCGCTTCGCACGTAATAGTATTAGTATCGGATGGCCACGTTATAGCTATCGCTTGCGCACGTAATAAATAAGACAATACTATGTCCCGTTTATGCAACCGTAGATTGCTTAGACTATTTTTAAATCATTTATAAAGCTTAAAGCATCCACAATCAATAACGATAAGAAATGACACTCTGTATATGTGTTTGGGCTCTGGATACTGTACTGGAAGAAATTTTCATTGTGACATACAGAACAGGGATATTCTATATGTGACTCCTATGCAGAGGCAGGAAATGTTTGATTGACCGGAAGTGACCTAAAAACGGTATTATAAATACAGAAAACACAGGACAATTGCTGATAGTCGGTATATGGACGAGCATAATTAAGTATTACCTTTTTAGAATTTTATGAAAGACTGTGAGACAAATGTGCTTTGAGTGTCCTTTCTATTGCTGGTCGAACACATCTGTCTCATTTCCAATTTGTCGTAAACATGAATGTTAACGACCACATCGGTCACACATCGTGAGACAAATGTGTTCCGAGACAAATGTGCTCCTACAGCGCGTGACCATGTTAACACATGGTTTTGATCCCGTTATAACATGGGCAAAAGAGGGAAAAATAGCCGATTTTATGCTATAATTAGAAATAGTTATTTTGATTTGTTGTTTTTCCCAACTAATTTCTTATATTTTTTTTTCAAAAACGATTTTAAGATTTTAAAATTTTTAGTAAGTTCATTTGATGTTTTATCATAAAAAAAAATGCTTCAGAAGTGTGTTGTATGATACTCTAGGAACGGTCTACCACTGATGCATTTTTATGCTGCATTCTTTTATTTAAAAAAAAAAGCTTTGGAATATAAATGGAAAATTATATTGCATATAAATCATAGATTATGAAAAAGCAGTTTATTTAGTTAATAGAGACTTTCTTTAGATGAAATTGATAGACTTCTGTATCAGTTGTTAACTTTTAACTATTCAATTATCAATATGAGCCGCGTCACGACAAAACCAACATATTGGGTTTGCGACCAGCATGGATCCAGACCAAAAACAACATTCAAGATGGCTGCCTAAATGGACACAAAATTATTAGTTAAATTATTTTATTGCACAGTGATGTATCTAAGAATTGATCCGCGCAGTCTGATCAGGATCCATGCTGTTCACTATCAGTTTCTCTACTTGTGATAGAGTTGGTAAGCGAACAGCATCGATCCTGATCACACTGCGCGGATCAATTCTTAGATACATCACTGTGCAATAAAATAATTTAACTAATAATTTTGTGTCCATTTAGGCAGCCATCTTGAATGTTGTTTTTTTTTTCCTAGTGAAGGCAGTTAGCTCCGGCTGAATTCATTCACCAAAGTTCAAAAGAGAACGAACTAAGATTTATTAATATAAAATGATATCTCCCTTAAATATAGCTTGAGAAAAAAAATCATGATTTGATTGCACTATTTTTGCTAACCTCAAAGTGCGGTCGATTATGTTCGAACTTAAAAATTGCATTTGTACCTGTGTAACGCACTTTGAGGTCAGTTCCCAAAGAACGTAAAGCTCTTTGAGGTAGTGACCCAAAACTGCGGTGTTACAGGGCACGTCTCTAAATATTTAAAAAGTCATTGGTTTTATCGTTGTTAAAATGAAATTCTTTGCATTTATATGACACCAAATCGGAAATTGAACCTATAAATTCGCACATCTATCTATATGGCACAGTCCAGTACTTCATAATGTTCACAGAATTCCCGATATATACACGGCTATTTATATGATCGTTAACAAAATTGTTTCAAATAAGGTATCTGAATTTTTAAAAACGCATTCAGAGAAAAAAAGAAAATATAAGGATCGAGTCATCGGAAATAATGTTATTTAATCATTGAACAAAACGACCAGAAATGCAATACACTCACTATGATGAAAGATGGGACACTGAAAAGCATGGACGGTAAATTGTGCCTTCCAGTACCGTATCTGAACAGTCTCAATCAAACCTTGTCTGCAACATTTTCAATTTTGTCGTATTGGACTTTCTTTGGGGAGTCTGTTTTTCTCTATTTTATTTGTTTATTATAGCGTTATAATTAACCAGACAATCCAAAAGAAAGAAAGGAAATCTGATTATTTCTGTGAAAATCAGCATCTGGTTATCTTAACGTTGTGTTAGTAGACCATGATTTGTTGTACATCAGTAAATATAATGAACACTCTAGAGTACATAAGAATGGTATAAATACACTGCAGAACAGAACTGAGTCTAGCGATATATTTTTTTGGAGATTTAAAATTTTATGCCCAATGTGTTATTTGTTTTTGTTTTCTTTTTTTTTCCTGAAATTATCTGTTTTTGGTTTTTTTCTGAAAGTAACTGTTTTTGGTTTTTTTTTCTGAAAGTATCTATTTTTGTTTCTTTTCTGAAAGTATCTGTTTTTGTTTCTTTTCTGAAATATCTGTTGTTTTTTTTGTTGTTGTTTTTTTTTTCTGAAAGTATGTGTTGTTTTTTTCTGAAAGTATCTGGTTTTTTTTTGGGTTTTTTTTCTGAAAGTATCTGTGTTTTTTTGTTTTTTGTTGTTTTTTTTTCTGAAAGTATCTGTTTTTGTTTTTTCTGAAAGTATCTGTTTTTCTTTCTGAAAGTATCTGTTTTTGTTTTGGTTTTTTTTTCTGAAAGTATTTGTTTTTTTTTTTTTTGTTTGTTTTTTTCTGAAAGTTTCTTTTTAGGGAATGGAGAATACATGGGAGAATAGAATATGTTATCCTGAAAGCGGCAAATGTGAGTTTTTCCCATCTAGTCTCGGGATACATATTTTAACGGCATGTACCATTCGCAGCTTATCGTTTATAACCGATAGTGCACCGAAATTTACCAAAATGTATCTATATTACACAAGTATGCATATTTGACTCTGAAATCTAATCATGAGATGCAAATAAACTTTTACATTTATATATATATAGTATATTATATATAAAGAAGACTACAAAGGAATAATGTTTTTGATCAGATTTTATTTATACATTATTACATGAAACTGTAAGCATTGCTATATTGGTGGTTTCTAAAGATAATCAAATCTGAAATGTAAAATAAGATGTGCATAAGTTCACCATTGTCTCTTTATGTATCTGAAAGCAATGTCAAAATGACAACAGAAAAAAGGGATAGTTCAAATCTTAGACTGGTTGAAATTGTCCAAAAAAATTGAAGAAAGTGACATCTTTACTTTTGTGAACAAAAATCAAAATGTTCTGATTATAAGAAATATCAATTTATTAAAGACGTTTTTCAGAACATGTTAATACACATGTATATAAAATGACACTTGTCAGTACATGATAATATATATAATGGCGCTTGTCAGTGCCTGATAATATATATAATGGCGCTTGTCAGTGCCTGATAATCTATATAATGAAGTTTGTCATTGTTTGATAATGTATATAATGACGCTTGTCAGTGCCTGATAATCTATATAATGAAGTTTGTCATTGTTTGATAATGTACAAAATGACGCTTGTCAGTACATGATAATATACATAATGGCGCTTGTCAGTGCCTGATAATCTACATAATGAAGTTTGTCATTGTTTGATAATGTATATAATGACGCTTGTCAGTACATGATAGCATATATAATGGCGCTTGTCAGTACATGATAATATATTACTCGACGCTTGTCAGTACATGATAAGGTATATAATGACGTTTGTCAGTACATGATAATATATAAAATGGCGCTTGTCAATACATGATAATATATAAAATGACGCTTGTGGGTACATGATAATGTATAAAATGACGCTTGTCAATACATGATAATATATAAAATGACGCTTGTCAGTACATGATAATATATAAAATGACGCTTGTCAGTACATGATAATATATAAAATGACGCTTTTCAGTACATGATAATATATATAATGGCACCTGTCAATACATGATAACATATAAAATGACGCTTGTCAGTACATGATAATATATAATATGACGCTTGTCAGTTCATGATAATGTATAAAATGACGCTTGTCAGTACATGATGATATATAAAATGACGCTTGTCAGTTCATGATAATGTATAAAATGACGCTTGTCAGTATATGATAATATATATAATGGCGCCTGTCAATACATGATAACATATAATATGACGCTTGTCAGTTCATGATAATGTATAAAATGACGCTTGTAAATACATGATAATATATAAAATGGCGCTTGTCAGTTCATGATAATGTATAAAATGACTTGTCAGTACATGATAATATATAAAATGAGGCTTGTCAGTTCATGATAATGTATAAAATGACGCTTGTCAGTACATGATGATATGAAAAATGACGCTTGTCAGTACATGCTAATATATATAATGGCGCCTGTCAATACATGATAACATATTAAATGACGCTTGTCAGTACATGATAATATATAATATGACGCTTGTCAGTACATGATAATATATATAATGGCGCTAATCAATACATGATAATATATAAAATGACGCTTGTCATTACATGATAATATATAATATGACGCTTGTCAGTTCATGATAATATATAAAATGACGCTTGTCAGTACATGATAATGTATAAAATGACGCTTGTCAGTACATGATAATACATAAAATGACGCTTGTCAGTACATAATAATACATAAAATGTTTATAAAACACAAAATGCCTACCAAAATTCGCATACAAAACCTCTGTTCTGACCACAATCGTCACTTCCTTGTTTATATTGGCTCCCAGTGTCGGAATACATGCAATTAACTTTTGATTGACCAGTAGGTTTACTGGAAACCCAAAACGAATCGTCCACCAACGTACCATCTACATGTACCCATTCGTCACTTTTTCCAGCATTTATTGCTCCAACTATAATCTTTGATTGCGAATTACCTGTGGTTAAAATAAAACTTTATATATGAGCCGTGTCATGACAAAACCAATACAATGGGTTTGCGACCAGCATCGATCCGAACTAGCCTGCGCATCCGCGCAGTCTGATCAGGATCCATGCTGTTCGCTCACCAACTCTATTACAAGTAGAAAAACTGATAGCGAACAATATTTGATCTCTTATGGCAGTGATTTAGTATGTCCAAAAGTATACAATTTCAAAATTGATACAAGTTCATCATTTTTTTTATCTTCCTTTTTCTGTATTGTTTCGACTATATGTATCATATTTTCTGTTGATATATTTATCTATAAAACTGTTGACAAGTTATATTGTATCATTGTATATATGGGTTGGTATAGAGCAAGAAACGTCATGATTACGTCACCAAATATAATATTTTGAATCTTGAATCTTGGTATCCCCCGCCCGCAGTATAAAATAATTCACTTGAGCTAAATGTATTGAGAATGATTTTCAGTGAAAATTGCCCAATTTGATAAATGTATATATCAATTCTTTATGAAAGAAACATGTATTGGGTATAAAGATATTAACCTATAGCTCTTCAGCGCTTCTTATGTAAAATTCTTCCACGTATAATTTCCAATAACCGTAAATTATACCATACCCAGACTATGGTATAATTTTCAGTTTTGAAGATCGAAGGAGTAAGTGTTTCTGGGCGGAGCTATAGGTTAAAACAGATACACCATTGGTGCGTTGACGATTTCTGGGTTTGCGTAAATTATACCATAATCACGTGAACTTTCTTATGCAACCTCACTCGACTTCGTCTCGTGAGGTTAAGGCATAAGAAAGGTCACGTGATTATGTCTCGTGAGGTTAAGGCATAAGAAAGGTCACGTGATTATGGTATAATTTACGCAAACCCAGAAATCGTCAACGTAGCAATGCTATATGTAATAGATATACCATTGCTGCGTTGACGATTTCTGGGTTTGTGTAAATTATACCATAATCACGTGACCTTTCTTATGCCTTAACTTCACGAGACGAAGTCGAGTGAGGTTGCATAAGAAAGGTCACGTGATTATGGTATAATTTACGCAAACCCAGAAATCGTCAACGCACCAATGGTGTATCTGTTTTAACCTATAGCTCCGCCCAGAAACACTTACTCCTTCGATCTTCAAAACTGAAAATTATACCATAGTCTGGGTATGGTATAATTTACGGTTATTGGAAATTATACGTGGAAGAATTTTACATAAGAAGCGCTGAAGAGCTATAGGTTAACTATTACTTAAAATCTGAAACATTACAGTTAGTTAACCTATAGCTCTTCAGCGCTTCTTATGTAAAATTCTTCCAAGTATAATTTCCAATAACCGAAAATTATACCATACCCAGACTATGGTATAATTTTCAGTTTTGAAGATCGAAGGAGTAAGTGTTTCTGGGCGGAGCAATAGGTTAAAACAGATACACCATTGGTGCGTTGGCGATTTCTGGGTTTGCGTAAATTATACCATAATCACGTGACCTTTCTTATGCGACCTCACTCGACTTCGTCTCGTGAGGTTAAGGCATAAGAAAGGTCACGTGATTAGGGTATAATTTACGCAAACCCAGAAATTGTCAACGCAGCAATGGTATATCTATTACTAATTCAGAGCTACATAAAAAAATTATACTTGTGTACATCAAATGGTGGATCTTGATTTGCTGTTCTTCTCTGCTATGTACAGAAACTTTTGATTTACAATGTACATCCTTAAGTTATAACGAATCATAATGCAGTACATCACAAATAAACAAATAAACTTCAAAAAATCTAAGTCGAATCATTAGCTTATTCGAATAGATAAAACCTATTTCCCGAATATATACAATATATATAAACATATGCAAGTAAAATGAAAAGGAAATAATAAAGTCAATGGTGTTCCAGATAAGATAAGAGTTTTAATATCTAAGAAAATGTGATATTGCAAAGTAATGTGTGTATTTCGTGTGCAACCTTTATGGCATGCCAAAGGCGTCAAAAATCACAATATTTATTCAATACGTTGAATATGTGTAACATGAATACATGCGTCATAGTTATACGTTTAAAATTTAACAAAAATGTACCCATTTAATAACTGTCTTTTCAAATTAAATTTGAAAATATTGACTAGATGTTGACAGTTATTTTTAAAAAAGGACGAAAAAAAGAAAGAAAAGGAAAATTAAAATCCTTGTATAGCATGTCCTAAGATTATTTAAAACATTATTTATTTGAATTGTAACAAGCTCAATGTGATAGGAGTTGACAAACAAAGGACAAGCCTTGTATTTCGTGGTTTGTTACATGTTGACCTCATATTGCCTGATGATGGCATAATAGACGTCATTAAAAATTATTACAATCGAATTCAATTCATTTTCTTTTCATTCAAATTTTTATGTATTTGTCGGCAAAACCTATGCCTTTGGCAATATATGTACATCGTCCATAATTCTCTGAAATAATCAGTTCACACAAATCACACAAAAATGTTTCAATTAAATGCTAAAAACATATACAATTTATATTCTTGAATTTTTTCTTAAACAGAAACTCTAAATGCGAATGCTTTTTCAAGAAATTTACATAATTTCAATATTTTACTTTTATTTTCATACGTAAAAAGTAACGAAACTTAATCAAAGTTGAAGCAGACACGAGTTTTATCAAAGATTCTATACATCGAGAGTAATGCCCTTGATTGGTCGTTAATATGACTGCACTTTTTTCGGTATTTTTTTCAACATGACGAACTAGATATATTTTTCCAAGATTAAAGTACATTGATCAATAACTTGTGTGCATATTTTCAGAATATTTCGTAATCCGAATGTCCCAAGAACATCACTCATGTTGTGCAAAATGACCCAAAAATGTAAAGCGTGGGATCGCTTTTCGTTTCATTTTGGCTAAAAATGACACAAAAATCGATTTTTTTAATTATAATTCTGAACATATTTGTTTCATTATCCTTAACAGATATATTCCTTTCAATAAATGAGCCGCGTCACGACAAAACCAACATTGTGCGTTTGCGACCAGCATGGATCCAGACCAGCCTGTGCATCCGCGCAGTCTGATCAGGATCCATGCTGTTCGCTTACCAACTCTATTACAAGTAGAGAAACTGATAGCGAACAGCATGGATCCTGATCAGACTGCACGGATGCGCAGCCTGGTCTGGATCCATGCTGGTCGCAAACGCACTATGTTGGTTTTGTTGTGACGCGGCTCAAATGATTTGCATTAAAATCTATGAAAGAACTTCAACTTTTTCTTTTGAGAATTTTACCCTTAGTGGTCCGCCTTTAAACTGACATTCTAGAATCACTGTCTTTACTTACCGACTTTAGTCTTCAAATACGCCAACACTTCTGCGTCTTTAGCGTCCTTAAGCGTGGCCAAAGTTGCTCCATACCATTCACAGGAATCCTTAAATAAAATATGTAAAAATTCATCAATTAGTACCATTAAAGGTTTTATACCTCAACTGCAATTTATTATGATAATTTATGATAATAATAAAAAATCATGAAACATATTCTGCTCATGTTGGTACCACAAACAAATTTAATTTTTATAAAGTGTCTTGGATTATTCGCAAGACGAGTCTTAAATATGATTTGCTCTTGAATAAATGTTTGTATACTAACCAAAAATTCAAGATATAAATATATACATATATACATATTTAATGTCCGTGAAAATTGTTAATGTTATTTCATTGGAAACAGTATTGTCTATGTATTTTTATTAAGTAATTTAAAAAGTATTTTACAAACATCTTACCCAAGCAAATGCCCATAAGTTTTGGGCTGTCACTGTCATTCCATAACATTTTCCCTTAGACGGTATATATATCATATTCTTGCTTATACAACCTGTAATATCAATAAATATTTTGATTATATTTTTGTCATATATCACTCAGATTTCTTAGCGCATCATGTATGTAGAAAATTACAACAGAAAAAAAAACACTGAATCTGCGAATGAATTATCACAATTATAGTTAGATCGTAATTGTATGAGTTGTTAAAAAAGACCATATACTTATGTTAATGTACATATTTCAAACTTTGTATTTTTTCTTAAATGTTGCTTCAAATTAAAACATTTTCAAAAAGGTTTTACAGACATCCGCATCTGTACAGTAATAGTATCCTCCTAAATAAATAAATAGATAAATAAATAATGAATAAATAAATTAATAAATAAATAAATAATGAATAAATAAATAAATAAATAAATAATTAATTAAATAAATAAATAAATGAATGAATGCATGAATGAATAAATAAATAAATAAATAAATAAATAAATAATAATTAGATAAATAAATAAACAAAAAAATAAATAAATAAATAATGAATAAATAAATAAATAATTAAATAAATGAATAATGAATGAATACATAAATAAATAAATAATTTAATAAATAAAAAAATGAATGAATGAATGAATAAAAAAATACATAAATAAATAAATGATTAAATAAATAAATAAAAAATGAATAAATAAATTTATAATTTATGAAATAAATAATTAAATATTGAGTAAATAAATAAATAAATGAATGAATGAATGAATGAATGAATGAATAAATAAATAAATAAATGAATAAATAAATAAATAAATAAATAAATAAATAAATGAATGAATAAATAAAAAAAAAATAAATAAATAATGAATAAATAAAAAAATAAATGAATAATTAAATAGATAGATAAATAAATAAATAATAATTAAATAAATAAATGAATGAATGAATGAATGAATAAATAAGTGAATGAATGAATGAATGAATGCAAGAATGAATGAATAAATGGAATGAATGAAATGAATAAATGAATGAATAAATAAATAAATAAATAAATAAATAATGAATAAATAAAAAATAAATAAATTAATAATTGAATATATAAGTAAATAAATAAATAATGAATAAATAAATGAATGAATGAATGAATGAATGAATGAATGAACGAATAAAATAAATAAATTAATTAATTAATTAATAAATAAATAAATGAATGAATGAATGAATGCACGAATGAATGAATGAATAAATGAGTGAATGACTGAATAAATGAGTAAATGAATGAATGAATGAATGAATGAATGAATGAATGAAGTTATGAAGTTATGAATGAATGAATGAATGAATGAATGAATGAATGAATGAATGACTGAATGAATGACTGAATGAATGAATGAATGAATGAATGAATGAATGAATGAATGAATGAATGAATGAATGAATGAATGAATGAATGAATGAATGAATGAATGAATATGCAAATAAATGCAATGTCAATGTGGAATTGCTTTACATGTCTGTTCCGACAAAGTTTCGGATTACTTTCCGAGATCATATTTTGCTTTTCGTTTGTTTTGGAGTATGTGGCGTTAAATGATTTATGTGTGTGTGTGCTAATTCAAAACATGATTGAGTATTAAAACAAAATTAATTTTATTATCTTTTTCCCTGCAATCGGAATGAAGCACTTACTTTCTGCAGCATCCGCACACAAATAGCTGCAGGCTACGCGGAAGGTTACATCTTCACACGTTTTGTACAGTGCCATTACACGACAAATCTCCGGCCATGCAGTCGTACCCGTTGGGAGCTCCGGTTCCGCTAAAATTGAACCAGAATTATTGCGATAATTTATTGTTTACAGATGACTATATAATGATGTGTCCTGAACAGTGATTCAGATTTTGATGAAAATTTAATTAGTGCCATACATAAAGACGGTTTACTGACACATATGACAGTTTTAGAGTTTAACATATACGAGGGTTGTCCGCAATGTTCGTAGACAAGGCTATGAATTGGTTATTAGCAGTTATTTCAATGTGACGATTTATTAGTTTGCTTAATTATTTTTGCTACATATATGCTTGTTAAATGTATAATCTTTATAGAATTTGGAATATCATAACATAATACTAGATTAATATGTTTCCTATTCACAACGAGAATAGATATAAAGAAACATTTACAATGTTGCGTTTGTTTCTAAAACAGTCAATTCAATCACATAGTTTAAAATTTATTATAGATTTTATTGTAATTTTCATATGTCTTATTGTTTCACTTAGTTAAGCTTTAAAAAAGAAAATAAATTAAAATCTTATACATGAAGGTTCTAACTTACCAGCGTTAGTAAAGGTGAGACATACAACCGCGACCAGCAGACAACCTGAAATACGAATATTTATTGCACGTCACTAACGCTTATAATACATGCAACCTTAGTAACTTAGTACATACATGAATACATACATGATTACATGCATGAAAAATAACAAAAAATTTATAATTAACTTAGTAACAATCCTTGAAGGTACATTATGCCTCAGGAATGAATAGACTTTTCCTTCTTTAGAATGGGTAAATAGGATATTTATAACGTTTAAATAAAAGTTTCAGAGTATGTAAGATGACTGTCACCTGAGGAAAGTAGTCTTTATACCATTAAGGTAGTATAACAACATTTTTACTTCCATACAATATACTTAATTCCTTATAACTATACTGTACTGAAACAAAAAAAAGCAAAAGAAATATTTCCAGATAATTGGCCAATGAGAAACGTTTTTGAATTTTTAACAGAACACCAAAAAGCTTTTAAGAAATAAAAAAATAAAACATTTTCGGGGCAATATGGACCTTTAATTAAACTACGGTTGAAATCTTACAAGATAATTTTAACCCTTACCACGTTAATTATTTTAAAAATATTGTTGAATATACACGCATAATCTGGAAAAAAAAAACATTTATCTTTGGGGCAATTTAAAATATGCACAATATGAAGGTGACACGGTTGTGCCGGCTGGTAATGGCCTTTGTAGGAGCACATTTGTCTCGGAGCACATTTGTCTCACGAGGTGTGACCGATGTGTTCGTAAACATTCATGTTTTCGAAAAATGGGAAATGAGACAGATGTGGTCGACACACAATAGAAAGGACACTCGAAGCACATTTGTCTCACATTCTTCCATAAAATTCTAAAAAAGG
>NW_026857039.1:0-3994 GCF_026571515.1 Ruditapes philippinarum | reverse complement strand
ACCCCAAAATTAAAAACCCCTTTCATCCTTTTTTTTAATTTAAACTGAGGAAGTCCTCAGCTGCCCTGTATCCTTTATTTCAGACACATTGAGGAAGACCTCAGCTGCCCCTTTATCCTTTATTTCAGACACATTGAGGAAGACCTCAGCTGCCCCTTTATCCTTTATTTCAGACACATTGAGGAAGACCTCAGCTGCCCCTTTATCCTTTATTTCAGACACATTGAGGAAGACCTCAGCTGCCCCTTTATCCTTTATTTCAGACATATAGGGTGAACTGATTATGGGCACATATCAATTAAAAGTTGGAAAAAACGTGGAATTGTCTGTCTTTTAAATAAGCTTAAACTTAGAGATTTTCTGTAACGCACCTACTTTACATGTAAAATATAAACCTTTATAAAATTATATCAATTTATTCAAATATGTATGTATGGTAATAAACGTAACCTGTTTATGTTACACCCATTCATGTGATCAAGTTATAAGAAAAAAGAAAACTTGTTAAATAGCGGTCCCATTTTCAAAATACTATATTATATGTATAATTGCTATCTGATTTTTGATTAAAGGGAATTTACCCGTGTAAAAGGATTACAAAAATGTATTATTAATCTCCCTCAAATTGTATTACCAAATTATTAATTATGTGTATGTCACGGTTCAGAACTGTTCACTATTTAGGGGAGAAGATGTGTAAGCGGCCGGATAGCTCAGTCGGTAGAGCCGCGGTACGGTATTCCGAAGGTCCCGGGTTCGAGTCCCGGTCAGGCTGCACATTTTTCTCACCCTGTGACATTTGGCGCCCAACGGGGGACCGTGACTGATATAGCTCAGAGTTTAATTTACATTGCTCTGTAACTCTGTGAAATTCGAGGACGAACTTCAATATAGCAGGGGAGTATGTCACGGTTCAGAACTGTTCACTATTTAGGGGAGAGGATGTGTAAGCGGCCGGATAGCTCAGTCGGTAGAGCCGCGGAACGGTATTCCGAGGGTCCCGGGTTCGGGTCCCGGTCAGGCTGCACATTTTTCTCACCCTGATAACGCGAATGTCGTGGGTTCGACCCCCAAACTAGCCACCAATGTCGTATGGTCCTTTTTCAAATGTAGGAATGGTCTGTTTATGGCTGTAAGGACATAAAACATACACCTTGATAAATAAATAAACAAGATAAACAATTTCTGGCGCAAACCAAGAGAAATATTTATACCAAAGTGCATATAAATACAGATCCGAAATACATAAACGATCAATGGAAATATGCATGATAATGAAACATAATGAATAACAACAATTACCTGTAAGGACATAAAACATACGCCTTGATAAATAAATAAATAAACAAGATAAACAATTTCTGGCGCAAACCAAGAGAAATATTTATACCAAAGTGCGCATGCGTGAGGTGGATTTTCCGGGAAGTTTGTAAAAACTGAGGCCCGGCATGCAAATTATGTCAAATGAAATATGAGAAATTAGTTGTTATAATGAGATGATGAAATGGAATGATATAGGAATGATATGGGATAATGGAGTGTATATCGGACTGTAAACAGACAAATACAAGATATATATATACAAATACAAGGACAAAATGATACATAAAAACATGAATATCGACCATATGACATGTGCAACAATTAAATGTACAAATTAAAGGGAACCATTCTTGATAAGTATTTTGATATTAAGTACAGTATTAGTCTCTCTTGAAATGCATCTCTATTCAAATGCACAGTCTATAATGTGCTCTTTTTCAGTGTTTCTTTTAATAAATTTACAATTATATATATGAAAAGATATTTCTTGTCAAATCATAAAAAACACAGTTACCTAAATTTTAATGGACCTACCATAACCAAATCTTTCAGTGGGCAATAGGGGTACATGTATCTCCACGACATATATAGTGATGATATAATGATGATGATATAACTTGATTCCAACTTAGTATAACTTGATTCCAACTTGGTATAACTTGATTCCAACAATTTAAAGTGTTTCATATTGAGTACCTTTCAAGCCGGTGCTAGGAGGCGTGAGGGATTTAGAACTGTTTCATTATTTCAAATGTGTTGCGAGGGATCACACTTTGTGCAGATTTTAATACTTCACAACAGCAGGTGTCAAGTTATGTGTAGCAGCTGTAAATATTGCCCCTTACTGTTTCAGTGTTTTTGTCCTTTGAGATGATTGATTCCACCACTTTTAAGTGATGAAAATTAAGTACTGTTCAAGGCGGTGCTATAGGGCGTAAGGGATGTTGCACTTTTTCATTATCCCTCATATTCAGACTCAATCAAACCGTATCTGCAATTTCCATGTAACTTTGTTGTGATTAATGCTTCCGAGGGATCACACTTCGCCGAAATTATTTTACCAGAATTTTGATCGAATCATAAACAGAAAATACAGGTACATTTTCCGGGCTGGTAAGACTCTAGAGATTTTGTTTTTCTCTATTTTTGTAATAATACACCCGGATCAAAGAGTCACATGTGGCTTTATTTTATATACAAAAAATAGAATATATTGGGATCATACCACGTGCAATAACAACTTATTTTCAAATTGAAAAATAAAATATGATTGGTAAACTCTAACACTCTACTCACTGAGCACCGCCTTAAGCAGTTTTTAGGTTTTATAAATATCTCTCACCAACATAGCACCGTCTGAAGCAATAAATCTAGTATTTGTTATCATTTATCACTAAACTAGATAGGGCCAGTCTTTGTTAACATCTTCGTCCACACAGCACCGTCTTAAGCAATATATTGTCTATGGTAACATATCTCATCAACCTGGCACTGTCTTAAACGGTATATTCCGCCTTTGTTATCATGTTTCGTTTACAAAGCATTGCCTAGGGAAATTAATTTTGTCTATGCTGTCATCTCTCGCCAACCAATCACTGTCTGAAGCAATAAATATAGTTTTTGGTAATATCTGTCACCAACCTAGCACCGTCTAGTTTTTCAATTTTGTCTGAACCAGCTTTATTGGCGACAAGATTATCTCTTGTTATCTCCGTTATCTCTTGTTCATTAGTATCTAAATCTTCAAGAAGGGAATTAATTTTAAAAGAAAATATGGGAATTTTATGTTTTGCATCACCAACACATGATATTGAACTAAAAAAACTCATTTAATGTATTTGCCTTATCTATATCTGTTAACAAGAAAGTTTTATTACAATTATCAAGCCGGTGCTAAGAGATGTAAAAATTTTATTATCCCTCATGTACAGACACACTGAAACCGAGTCTAAAATTGTCATATCATTTTCATGTGAATAATGCTTCCGAGGGTCCGAGGGATCACCCTTTTGTTGAGATTTTTAAGGGGAACCATGGTTCCAGTTTGACTTGTATATTCGTTTTTTACTAGTTTAGCTTTATTCCAATATTTACGATGATTAGAGCTATTCGTATCGTGCAATGGAATTCTAAAATATCAGATAATATATCGTTTCTTGCATTTTTTTTTCATATTATGTATCTGATTTCAAGAATGGTTTATTTTATCCAATCAGAAGCTCTTTAACAATTGTATGCCTTTAGAAAGAGCCTATCTCTTGTCATGAATTTTTACGAGTACGACTGTAAAACAAAAATAGGTTATTTTTATCTTTATTCGATTGAATTGATATTGTTGGCAAACGCACAAACAAATTGGTAAATCATAATTATATTGTCTCTTATATCTAACGCATCTGTATGACAGAACCCCCCCCCCCCCACAGTGTATTTAAATAATTAATGCTTGCATGTTGTATCGTCTGCTTTAAAGTTATAATACGGAACTAAATACGGAACATTGTAGTTAAAAATAACTGGTATTATCTCTCATTAAAATAAGTTTTGGCGCAACAAATATGAACAATTATGAAGTTTAACAATAATTACGAGAAGGCATTTTGGTAATGAACTCAACATTCTTAAATTGTAACATCAATATATGTGATCTTTTAATAAACTTTAATGTTTC
>NW_026857038.1:0-32192 GCF_026571515.1 Ruditapes philippinarum | reverse complement strand
AATTTTAAAAAAAAAAGATAATGTTAAATATCCACGAGAGCATGTAAAAAGGTTGGGTTCTATATTGCGAACAAAAGCAAGTTTGGTTAAATGGCAAAAGCCTTATCATATTGAAATATAATAACTTTTCAGAGGGGTTATTGAAAGTCAAAAATAATAATAACTTATTCTAATGATATGTTCTGGATGCCAGAAAATTAAATTGATAAGACTTTGGTTTGTTTTAAAAAAGTGATCTAATTTCGGTAATCTAAGTTCAATCCATCATCGCCAATCTTCGTATTATTTAATTGATCGCGCAAAACGGTGTGGTTAGGAATAAAGACATTCAAAAGCCTAAAATAGCCATCTTCAAATTATTCTTCCACCTCACTTTGTATCATGGATATCAACTGAGGAATGATTTCCAAACCTTTCTTATCAAATCAAACTTTATTTGGCTTGTTGCTCCTTTTCATGTATAATAAGACATTTCACAGCTTATCACGATTAATAGCCTGGAACAGTGATAGACCATTTACTACACGTTGATGAAAGAGAATAGATCAAATGCAAAAAAAGCATGTCAGGCTTGACAATGATTGTATGAATGCTCTCACAACTCGTTTATATTTTTGCAAATCTAATCCAGAGATCATACATATATGCCATGTCTGTAAATAATCTGCGTTTTGATTTCTTTTGATTACATAACAATACTGTTTTGAAGCATACCACATACTTATTACCTCTTCATTGAATTCTGGTCATATATCATGTAGTTACAATATTTAAACCCGCCATTTGCTTCTTCTTCTTCTTCTTCTTCTTCTTTTATAGTTATTATTTCTAGTATTAGAATTATTACAATTTTTTAGTATCATTTTTTATAATTTATTTATAAGTCTTATCATCATTATTCTTGTAATAAAATAATAATAAAATAATAATAATAATAATTACTATAATTATTATTATTATTAATATTATTATTATTATTATTAAAATTATTATTATTATTATTATTATTATTATTATTATTATTATTGGTGTGAGTATTATGATAGCTTATAACTGACGAGTCTTAAAACTGTTTGACTAATATATATTTATATACCTGACTTACTTAATTTTATTTGTTAGTATTTTGATTTTTCTTTATTGTACATTATTATATCAGTTAGCACAGTGGATAAAGAGGAATGTAAAACAGTATATTATCAAAACATCAAAAGATTTCTCTGGTGCACATTAACACTAATATGACATATATTTGTATTATAATGAAATGAAAGACATACAGCTTAATGCTTTGTGAAAGATATATCCTAACTTCGCCAGAACTGACACTATAAAGTACCCATCATGTTTTGGTTTTATGGAATATTCTATTGATATAGTAGGGTAACAGCTGTTTTTCAAATGATATTTGTTTACTTTGTTTACATATTCTTACATTCTTTGTTAGATTACCAAATTAATTTCTTGGGAAATCTCGATTCCCAACATTGTTATATATGAACAATGTACAACTTTTCCAATAAAGTTTTAATGACCTGAGTGACAAATGTTTTCATTACCAAGGGAAATAGAATGATATTGAATACGTTGATCAAGGATGGATTATTAATAAAGTCCAAACATTATATAAGGTGAACCATACACTGCATACATACATTTTGTTATTACGTATAACAGTGTAAATTTGCGCTGAAATAATTTTATTTTCAGTATGATGTCGACGGTCTGAAAATTAAATAAAGTGATATTTAGTGATGTACGACCGCGACCTTTATGTTACAAAACACTTATTGCTCAATGTGGCATTTGAAAAGTTTAGTACAGTCTTTTCCCATTTTAATTTATTGTCAAGAATGTTAAAATATCATTGAAATAAATACGAAGAATTTAATATTTTGGGAATGAATACTGTCTGACCTTAATCATAATCCTTGTTGTTAATAAGAATTTCTCCAATTTAAGTCCCAGCTTAAAATGCAAATTGTTATTGTTCGCTAATAGTTGCCATGAAATTCTTTTCAAGTATTTAGTAATTCTTATTGAATTTAACAAAAAACCTCATGTAAATTATCATTCAATAACTGAAACGTACACCACAGTATATCTCAAATATAGTTTTTAACGTATTTGATATTTAAAATTTGTAAAGTCAAAGACATTTACTAATTATTCTTCTTCATTTCAGTACTGCCAATGTGTTATACTTTTATCAGATTATATTTTAGGGATTCCATCGCAATAATGTATTTCCTCACAAGATGAAACCCTTGTAGTATGAATCCGTAGTATTAAAATATCCATGCAAGAAACGTGAATATTGTACGTACATTTATTATGTTTTATCAGGGGTGATATCGGTTCAGTGTATCTTTATGTGTTGACAAATAGTTGGAACACACACACATACAAGATGAATATTAGATAACTGTTATTACAGGAAAAGCATGTGCACAGATTACAAAAATATACAGGCGCTGAAATTTGCCTCCAGTTGTGAGAAAATAATTACAATATCGTCTACCTTGAAAGATAAAAATAGCTTATGGCAATTTGTAAAGTAGGTAAAATTGAAATTGGTGCGACTCTATCTGTTCTAATATGAAGAATTTCAAGAAAAATTATTATAAGTTAAAAATTAAACATGGTTTCCGAAAATACTGCATACAAACATATCTACAATAAACAAACAAAAAAGAGATATTTACAACTAAGTGCAAAATACATTAATTTAAAAACTAACATTTTCACTTCCCAACTTGTCACTTATAATACCAGTACGATCTTGTGCGTTGTACTTAAAGAATAATATATAACCACAAGATATTGTACACACCTACTTTTCAATTTTCATAACAAAATTGTTGGCTACAATGTTAAGATTTAAGTAAATAAAGAAGAAAATAAGAAAAAAATAATAAATAAAATAAAGAAATAATGAAATAAAATCTTGAAATTTAAATCCCAAAAACGCAGTCCAATTAGTTTCACGGGACGGGATTCAAATTACGAATAAAATGTTTTAATTAAAACAGTCAGTTGGAGTATTGGATTAATGAATATTGTTATTCTTTCAAATAGTTTTCTCTCAACGTTGTTTCTCATAGCACATGGATAGATTTTTCTTATTTACTTTGTATTTCTTTTTTCATATTTTTTCAAATAGTTTTCACTCAACAATATTCGGTTTAGCTCATTGATATTGGCAACTGTTTATCTCATGTGTAAATCATTATTATTATTATTACATTTAATTTGTATTTAATTTCAAAAATTGCGAGAACAAAATTATATGTATTATGTAGAACTGATAGCAATCGCAAAATAATGAATAGAAATAATAACATATTTAGAATAAAACTTTTCGTCACTATAAACTTATTTTAAGAAATGTAATGTGTAATGTAGATTTTGCATGGAATATTAAAAAAACATCAGTGTACTTTTTATATTGAACATCAATACTTCATATACATACAGTTTTACAACTCATTGTTGGAGAAACAATAGAAATTAATCAGCTGGCTGCTTTTATTTTATTTGCTGATTCCAGTTATATTTAAATGGATATCAACATTATCTATTGTTTAGCGTCTTTCTTATATACGTGTATATTTACGTGTTACAATAAACTGAACTAAAATGCATGAATTTGTTTTTTATCTTGATTGTATGCGTAACGCATTTGTTTCAGTTAAACGAATTGAGTTTAATATATTAAGTGATCTATTGAGTACATCTTTCCACTTATGAACATATGACATCAAAACAGCCAACAAACAGAAACTTGAATAAAACTGAAAATCACTATGTTGAAATTTTATTTATTTATTTTAATTTGAGCAACAAAAACAAATGTTTAGTCTTAGTTTAAGTTTATGATTCAATAACGTGACAAAATATGACAGCATATTTTAAACACAGCGACATTTCAAGAAAAAAATCATTTAGTTTACTTTCGTGCCTGAAACAGTTTTTTTTTTATCTCTTCACCGAATTTATTGTAGACATGAAACCTAATTTGCATGTGCAAGACTGATAAATGATAACAGATGAAACTATTGCCTGAAGAAATTATATTTATTTATTTATTCATCAATTTATTTATTTTTGCAATTCCAATCGTAGTTTTGAAATATCTATATTGTAATTGTTTTTGATTGACAGCAGCTGCACAGCAAAATTGGTTCGGCAAATAAATTCGCCTGAAACTTAAAGAATTGATGAGTTCCAGTAATTCTTAAACTTCAATGCTAGTTAAAACCCGAAGCAGTTAATTCAGAAATATGTTGTAAAATATGTGTAGTTAACAAAGTTTATGTTAGAAATAAGACTCAATGATGTACCATTAAATAAAAATCAGAATGAAGTTATTAATTCTTACTTTGTTTATTTAAATAATCTTGAACATGGTCTTCTTCAGCATCATCACCATCAACAATATCATCGTCATCATCAACAACAACAGCAGTGGAATTTCAATTACAAAATGATCATCATTATCATTTCCATTTTCATCTTTTAAATTTAAAACTATTTGTGTGTTCTGTCATTAATCTTTATGTAAAAACAATCTTTAACCTAAGTTTATTTACTTATCTTTCTTTAGATAATGTGTTAGATTCGGAATCCTTCTTGATTTCGCCATTTGCAGGGAAGACTTTATAACATTTCATTTGTTTCATAGATTGTTATTTATTTATTTATTTGCTTTTTTGCCAAACATCATGATTTTGTTGTTATTAGCATTTTGGTGAGTATATGAAAATGTTTATTTTTCCCTGACTAAATTTGATGAATTGTTTCGGATGTTTAAATAAAAAAAATATAGTATGTTAATGTGGAGTAAAGATAGTTTTATTTAAATTAATTTTACATTAAGGATGCATATAAGTTCCTTTTCAAAAGTACATTAAAATGTATACAAACTCAGGGATATCCGATAAATTTAACTTTGTTATATATATACTTTTGATTCTAACATTATGCGAGGTTTAATGTACCTGTCGGTGCTTTTTAAAACTATCATCCCGCTTCTTAGATGAAACAACTTTCTTTGCGGATTTTAAGCGTATTGAAATTGATGTTTAGTCTAAGGCATACATAAAGATTTTGAACTTAAGTAACCCATCTCTTGTTAATTTATGTTACAAAATTGCAGACCATCAAGTTTTTAGGTTATGAAATCGAAAATAACCGCTTGATACATTAAACTTTCAAGGTATTTCTTTTTATTTTAAAGCAGTGCTGTTTTCCATCTCATTCAACAATGGGCTTGGAACGTAACGTTAAGTCTTAATTGATCTAATTCTAACACCCTACTATCACCGATATGAATTTTATACGGAATTCGTACTGGAACACTTGTTCCCTACTAGTTATTGGATGATAGTAAATGTAATTCGTTAAAAAACTGTCATTTTCTTATTCAATGTAATCATAATTAGTAGGAATTTATATTGTTCAATGAATGTCTGCAATACATGATCAATTTATAAAAAAAAGATGATCAAAAATGTGTTCATGTACTACAAACGGTAAAGATAAATCTAATTTTGGCAATTAATTTCTGTTTGATTGACAACACACAATGTGGTACTTTATTTTAGACTTATAAATACATTCCTTTGTAATGTATACACTTGTATATCTATAATAGTTATTTATGTTGATTAACATTGGTTGCATTTGATAGACATAGTAAGTATTCAGTATCTGTCCCTATAAGGCGACCTTTGAGGTAACATTTTTCAAATATGATTATTTTATAACATACGATTCGCACCAAAAACCTAATATCAGCATGAAATATAAGTATTTAGAAAACAGATATCAGTTTTATAATGTACAATAGTCATCATATTGGATTCTGATACTTACAAAATCTTTGTTAGTACAACTAATTAAAGAAAAGACGAAACATGAATACTGAGATTTATGTTCCTAAATATAAAATGGACAAAGTTTAAATTAATGTAAAGCTCCGATCTATTCAATATTGCTAATTTTGTATTATCATATTGCGAGTAACGTGCTTCTTATAAATCGAACAGTTAGTTTTTCAGTTGCACTGTATGCAAATGGTACGACACGTAGCGTGTATTGCTGAAGCAAAAGTGCATAGTATATATCCATGTTGGTCATGATTCCTTACCCTTTGCAAATGTTATATAACGAAATTGGTGAATGTCTTTTAATTCAAACTAAACATGCAATTTTGCAGAAAACTAATATTTACTGAGTTCTTTCTTAACAGGCATTTCGACATCCACACAGGTGTTCAATCTAGAACATGGTCTAATCTAGGATATTTGTCAGTAGTTAACATATTAAGCACATTATTGTTTATTTGATATTCTTATCTAAAAGGATTTTAAACCATACATAAATGCACTGTCACAAAATGGGTCACTTTGTTAAAAGAATGCTTACATTTATCTTAATACTTCTTCCGAACCATTTCGAGCATGACTTTGTTCTCACAATCATAGTGATCACACCTGCAAGTAATTTAGTTGAAACTATGATTAATTTATATACTGATTATGGCTAACGGAATTCAACTCGTTTTACAAAAGCATTCTGAGATGCAAAGTTAGAAATAGTATATCAGCATAAAATTCATTGTTTCCTATTATCATCACATGACCTTTCTTCAGTAGTCCTAACACTTCCTTCGAAACATTTGGTAAATTGCTTAAATTACATTAAACACATGCAAGATGTGTTGTCCTGCATTTAAGTTGTTGAAAGTTGTTAAATAATCAGAACTTAGAAACTCCTTTGTTTAAAAGATGGATATTATGATTTTTATTTCACATTTTTAACACCTTTCCGGTTTCAGTTTTAAAACTATTTGGATACGGCAATTACGCGAACACATGTGCATTTATCAATTTACAATGTGGGCAATGCACTATTTTAAAGCAAATCGTTCTGCACATCAAGCAGTATTACCCTGGAAATGAACAAACCGTTATGAGTATGCCTGTTGCAAATTTCTTGACAAATTATTTTTATAACTGATTTTGTTCGTAGACTTGTCCAAAGCCTGGAAATATATATCAAATATCAGGTATGCAAATCAGTACGGTGTATACTATTTCAAACGTGGAATATGTTCCAATTATTCCCTTTAAGTTAATAGTTTGCCTCTCATAAAACTAGAAATTTCGAATGTATGTCATGTTAATAGCAGCAATCAGCATTATTTCAAAGTTTATTTAAAATGTTTAATGTTATATTAAATTCATCTAATAAAAGTCCAGTCATTATACTTATTGGTCCAAAATGTATTAATTTCTCTCGTGCATAGCATCACCCTTATTTGCAGGACTTTTATTATCTTTTTTTTTTAATTTGCATTTACTCCTTTCTTCGCATCTCATAAAACGACATTAGTTTGAATCGACTTTTGTTGTCCTATTTTCATTCTCATGCTATTGTTTTGAACCTTAGTCATCCGCATGAGACAATCTATAATGCGACACAGATTGCAGCTTAAATCTAAATAGGTATATACTTTTAAATGAGTGAAAATCAAATTCAACAAACAGTTGATACCGTAGTGAAAATATTCCGGCCAACCTCTTTGCGGAAGTTATCTTATCGTCTTTTCACGTTTGCAAGAGCATAGTTCCTTCTATTATTGACAGATACATTGAGTTGTATGTCATTTTTTACGTAAAGAAACAAATTGCACATTTTACTAAATAATGTTTTTGGTAGAAAGTCCATTTGTAGATAATATTACAAATCGAATTATTATTAATGTTATTTCTTAGATAAGTACTTTTTGGAGTACAATTGAAAATTATAAGGCGAAGAAATTAAAACAAATGTCTCAAAAAATCATAGCAATGCAAAACCCGTGTCAGATACATAACTTATTACATTCATGTGATGATAAACATATATATGTCAGATTTCTATGCAAGTTCTGTGCAATTCAACTGTGATTTTGTGAAAACTATTTCAATCTTCTAGATTTTTAGACTTGATTGCAATGCGTCAAATAACAATTTTATTGCTGCACCTGTTTATTTTTGTTGTTTTACATGCTTGTAATCTACGTAATAAAAGTTATCAAGTAAATATCTCGTCTATATGCCAGCGTTTTGTCAACACATCCAGATCAAACGATAGAGCACGTATAAGCATCATAAACAACATAGTATAGTCTATTCTGATTATATTAAAACCCGACAATATTACACCATGGGATGTCTATGTTATATGCATACACTTAATATTTATTCTAATACAATTAATTTTAACCTTGAATACGTTACAATCTTTATTTTTAATATGTCAAGCTTGGCATTAAGAATATGTGTAGTGAGGAAAAGTATATAGTTTTGATTTTTGCTATAAGTTGTCAATTTGGACATGTTTGTATAATTCTTTGTTTTTTTTTGTTTCATGTTTTTATATATATGTGTTTTGCTTTTTAATTTATTCCGTGAATTGATCACTTCTTCGACAAAGATGTGTGATAATTTGAACGACAAAGATGTGTGATAATTTGAATAAATGCATAGTTACATTGAATCTCAAATCTAAATGTTTCATGATAACATTTTTGAATACAAAAATAAAACGTTATTTAGTTCGTTGTCCCGTAATGTTTTTGCTGTGTATGAAAATAATCAGACATTGTTATACACTGACCCAAATGCACTCTTGATCTTAAGTGTTTCCTGCCTTTTTCATCAGAAGTTGTAATTAAAATAATTTGTCCACTTGAGACAATTACTAGTATAAGCTTATCCCTCTATCATGGTATCATTCAAGCTAGAAAATAAGTCATTCCTACGAGTGTATATGATCATAATTTTTAAGGTGCTTGTGAAACGGTATAAACATTTATCATTATAATCATTTTGTACAATAATATCTTCTTCTTTTACTTTCTTTACCAAGTACCGGACGTTTCAAACACTGAGAGTAACTTCTTTCAGAGGACAAACTTAATTCGGCTTGATTTATTTGTAATTATAAATATACATTGTGCATATATATTTGTACATGTGGTATAGTATTAACACTAACCTATTCGCAATGTTTTACTTATAATGGCATGACGTCATTCAGTTTAAAAGACCGCAAGTTATAACTGAATACCATTCTAGTTGTTTTATTTCATTCAAGCTAAACACTAGCTTTACATAGTTTAAAAAGCTAATAATAATGCATGATAATATTTTTTAGTGTTTTAATGTATGTTTTGAAATGCCGTGAAAACATTTGAACACATATTTGTATTATAATATTAGACTGTTTTCTTATTTAATTGGTTGCTGAAAAAAATACTTGGAGTGATCACTTAATATATGAGCCGCGTCATGACAAAACCAACATAATGGGTTTGCGACCAGCATGGATCCAGACCAGCCTGCGCATCTGCGCAGTCTGATCAGGATCCATGCTGTTCGCTTGCAAACACTATTACAAGTAGAGAAACTGATAGCGAACAGCATGGATCCTGATCAGACTGCGCGGATGCGCAGGCTGGTTTGGATTCATGCTAGTCGCAAACGCACTATGTTGGTTTTGTCGTGATGCGGCTCATATTATTTGCTGGCCGCTACAGTGATAGGGTATTACATTTAAAATACACGATAAACGATTCATGAAATCATTCCTGATAATTCTAAAAGTTCGCTGTACTATAATTACTATAATTATAATAATAATAATTATTATTTTTTTATTATAATAATAATAATAATGATAACCATTATTTATTGGTGTAAGTATTGTGATAGCTTATAACTGACGAGTCTTAGAACTGCTTGACTAACATATACCATATTCTTTGCTTACTTAATACTTTTTGTTACTATTTTGATTTTTCTTTATTGTACATTATTAGATCAGTTAGCACAGTGGATAAAGAGGAATGTAAAACACTATATTATCAAAACATCAAAAGATTTCACTGGAACACATTAACACTAATATGACATATTTGTGTAATATAATGAAAGGAAAGACATAGAGCTTAACGCTTTGTGAAAGATATATCTTAATTTCGCCAGAAATGAAACTATAAAGTACCTATTATGTTTTGGTTTTATAGAATATTCTATTGATATAGAAGGATAACAGCTGTTTTCCAAATTATATTTGTTTACATTGTTTACTTATTCTTACATTCTATGTTAGATAACCAAAACTTGGGAAATCGCGATTCCCAACATTTGTTATATATGCACAAATATATTACTTTTCCAATAAAGTTGCCATGAACTGCGATACAAATGTTTTCATTACCAAGGGTTATATAATGATATTGAATACGTTGATCAAGGATGGATTATTAATAAAATCCCAACATTAGATATTTAAGGTGAACTTTACCCTGCATACATATATTTTGCCATTACGTATAACAGTGTAAGTGGGCGCTGATATAATATTATTTTCAGTATGACGTCGGCGGTCTAAAAATTAAATAAAGAGACCATTGTTTTGTTTGTATCAGACCGCTGAGATTCAGTGATGTATAACCGCGAACTTTATGTTACAAAACCCTTGTTGCACAATGTGGCATTTGAAAAGTTCAGTACAGTCTTTCCCCATTTTATTTTATTTCAAATAATGTAAAATAAGTTCGGTGCAATGAATGCGAAGAGTTTAATATCTTGTAAATGAAAACAGACTGGCCTTAATCATAATCCTTGTTGTTAATAATAATTTTTCCAATACTTCAATGCAACAAAGGCCTAGATTGACATGCACTTTGTTACTTCCTAATGGTTGCCATGAACTCATTATAATTCTTATTGAATATACAAAATATCTCATGTAAATCATCATTCAATAACTTAAACGTACACTCCATTATATTTCAATTGTACGTTTTAACTTATTTGATGTTTAAAATTTGAAAAGTCAAAGACATGTACTAATTATTCTGCTTCATTTCAGTATTTCCAATTTGTTATACTTTTATCAGATTATATTTTACCATGCAAGAAATGTAAATAGTGTACATACATTTATTATTTTTTATCAGTGGTGATATCGGTGCAGTGTATCTTTATATGTTGACAAATAGTTGGCACACACACATACAAGATGAATATTAGATAGGGGTTATTTCAAGAAAAGCATATGCACAGATTTGCGCTAAAATTTTGCCCCCAGTTGTTAGAAAATAATTACAATATCGTCTACCTTGAAAGATAAAAAATAGCTTATGGCAATTTGTGAAGCATGAAAAAATGAAATTTTGGTGCGACTCCATCTGTTCAAATATCAGGAATTTCAAGAACAGTCAAATTGGATATAATTTATCATATCATATTGCGGAAAGTAAAACATATGCACGAACCACAATAAACAGGTGCTGAAATCCATCTGTGATTATACATAACAGTATTATCTACCATCATAATGACTGCAATGTTGTTCACTAAAAAATAGACGAAGACATTGTTTGGATATTTGGAAAGAAATCCTTATTTGTTCATACTAGGAGATACAAATAATATTCGACAAATATAAACCTAATACTTTTTCAGCGATACAAAACAGCTATAACAGCTTTCTATGTTCTTCGGTTCTATAATTGCACTTACTCTTGTTCAATTTGATATGCATTCTCTTACATAATTGCTTTGGTATTGACCTTATTTTAGACTGAAGTGGGCAAATATGCATAAAGTTTTATTGAAAGAGGGTTTCTAAGTGAACAAAATAATAGTAGGCATAGACTTGCCAAGGAAAAAAAAACAGGTACAGTAATATTTTGTGCTTTCGATCATCTCGAAATATCAACCAACTGTTTCCACACACTTTGACATACACTTAATTTAGGGTTGAACGAGTTACTTGAACGTGATTTCGATAATGGAATTCACGTTGTTTGATATACAAGAACAGTTATTAAAGTTACCTGAAAAAAAATTGTAGTATACAAAGACTATTCAAAGCATGTTTTCTGAATTGGATTGTTAGAATACTGCATTTATTTCATTTAATCATTTTATCAAAAACAAGGATAGGGAACTCTTTTTAGGCCGGGAGACGTTTGAAGCTGTTGTTAGTATTTGTTCAAATAATTTCAGATCCAATGTAGACATTTTTCTTCTCGACTGTGTCCAACTTTGTGAGAAAGAAAAACTAGCTTAACTTTAACCGTCTGCAAACTGTGGCTGTGGATTTAAATAGTTTTCGTTTAATAATTCCTTTGATTAAATTCCTTTGATTAAATTAGGTGTCATTTTTCACAATTATTGCTCACAGCCGAGGTGAATCCTTATCCTAAAGGGGTTTAACATCTTATTTAAAGACAATAGCAATGTGTCAAGTATCAAAGAACTATGTCTATTGTAGGATACAACTGCTCGTTTTAAAAGAAACGTCGTTGTGTTTACCTATAAACTTATACGAATGATGGTTTAAAATTCAAATACAATGTACCCAGTCTGCTTGAAAAAATAGAGAAAATATTAAAGTAGTCTTGTTTTGTATGAATCTAAAATTGCAACTCACTATCTCTTAATTACAGATTCGTAGATTTTTATCGAAAGTAAAGCATACTGTTTTGTAATTAATAATCGAATTTAGAACTTAACTCGAGCCATCTGCTGTTCTCAGTTAGGTTTCCATTCAAAACACATACCAATGTGTTAATCAAGCTTTTTTTCAGAAGGCATTTAACAAATTGAAACCAAAGACGAATCATTTATAGCTGGTGTGTGTTGATATTTAGTGTGTTAATGTGTTGTGGAGACTTTCGAAGCTATGAATTTGTTTTTATGCGTTGACAAAATGTTGTCATATATAAGGGATGTTTGCGTGATAACTTTTTAACTATTAAATTGATGAAAGTAAAACCTGTGCACCAAACAAAAGAAGCAAGTACTGGAAATCCAACTCAAATTGTCATAAAAATATTGTCTACCATCAAAATGACTGCAATGTTTTTCACTAAAAACAAAATGAAGAAAGAAATTGACTCAAAAGTTTTGTTCAAGAACGCAGTCATACATTGTAAATAAAATAAAATTTCGACAAACCTAAGCTTAATATTTTTTCAGCGATCAAAACAACCATTACAGCATTCAATGTTCTATAATTGCACTTATCCTTGTTCAACTTAATATGCATTTCCTTACATAATTGCTTTGTTATTACCTTATTTCAGACAAGGTGGGTAAATATGTTATAAAGTTTTATTGAAAGAGTTTTCTAAGTGTGCAAAACAATGGTAGGCATAGACTTGCCAAAGTACAGAAACAGATACAGTAACAATTTGTGCTCTCGATCATCCAGAAATATCAAACAACTGTTTCCACACACTTTTACATAGATTCAAATTAGGGTTGAACCAGTTACGAACGTGATCTCGAAAATGGAATTCACGTTGTAATGTTTTCTAGAGCAATTAAAGTTATCTGAATATGCAAAAAAGACTATTCAAAGCATATTTTCTAAATTGGAATGTTAAAAACTACATTTGTTTCATTTGGTAATTATATATACACATGTCAAAAATGTAGGGCAATGCTGATATTTTACAAATAATGCTTCCCATGGAAGTACTTTTACTACAGTGGTTTATGCAACTTACTAACAGCAAAGATAATATCAAGTATCAAAGAACCCGGTCTATTTGAGAGTACAACTGAATGATTGTTTTTGAAAGAAACGTCCTTGTGTTTGTCTCTAAACAGTTTGATTACTTGCAAAGCACACGCATACGAATGCAAAATTCAAATAAATGTACCCAGTCTGCTAGAGAACATAGAGAAAATATTAAAGTAATCTTGTTTTGTCTGAATTAAAAAAAAATGCAACTCAGATTCTCTTAATTATAGATTCGTAGAATGTTATCTAAAGTAAAGCATACTGTATTGTAATTAACTATCGAATTTATAACTTAACTCGAGGCATATGCTGTTCTCAGTTCTGTTTCCATTCAAACCACTGAACAATTTGTTAATCAAGCTTATTTGCAGAAAGCATTTAAAAAATTTCAGATATAAGATGAATTATTTATAATTGCTTTATGTTGTTATTGTGTGTGTTAGTGTGTCTTGAAGTCGTGCATTAGCAAACTAAATAACATTATATTTAAAACAAGATTAGTTTACTCATGGAATGAGTTTCTAATAGTTCCGATTTGTTTTAGTTTCATTATTAAAATTAAATGATTACAAAAATAAAAATTGAACGTTGATACATTATCAATTTATGCTTTGCACATTTAACTCAATATTAATATTCCACTAAGAATATAATGATAACCCATGAAAGTTATCTCTATCTCGGCTCATGTCTTATTTGACGTGATAAAATTAGGCACCCCGTCAAAAAATAATATAAAAAAACAACGGATTCTATGATTTATATGAAAGCCGAATCAGCACAAGAAAATGTCTGCTAAATATTTTTACCTCAATTGTAATTATTTGCTTACAACTGGGGGCACATTTCTGCGCCTGTTTATTTTTATATTACGTGCATATGCTTTTCCATTAATATGATCATCTTGTACATGTATGCGTGCTTTGCAACTATTGTTCATCATGAAAAGACAATGATAAATGGTAGACAGTACGCATATACTAACACTTTATAACTCTACAACATCATTAAATGATAAATAAATTTAAGATTATTTTTCCATATTGAGGTCGCAAAGTGAATTACAATTTAGAAATTGTACATAGTACTGGTGTCTTCGAAACTTATAAACTATGGAGTACAATTTAACATGCATATAAGAATAGTATTAAACCATTGTATCATGAGCATCATAGCGACATTCATATACTTTACAATACATGTGTAATAATTAAATGTACAAAGGTGTACTTATGATTTTGAACAGAATTTTGTAAACATCTGATAGCATATTTGAGTATATCACAAGAATTTCGATATAAGCTCGTCAAGTGTTTTGGATATAAAGCTTGAAATAAAAAAAACATTAATATTTTATGTGTGGATTATTGTAATACTTAAATATACTAGTATAACTTAAACAACATCATGAAGTTATTGTGTACAGTCATATATAATCATTGGTATCTATGAAAAGGGTTTAGTAATACAGCTTCTCAAACAGCATGTATCTTCACTTTTTTATCATTTTTATTGTTTACAAATTTATGCCGTTATTTAGGGAATCTTATGAATAGATACATGATATTAAAGATGATATATGTTGATTTTATTTATTTAGTTGTATTAAAATGTATCTCATTGCAGTCTGCAAGCAATTATCATTCGTGTATTTGAGGTATTTCTCTAATACTCAATAAAGAAATATTTCAAACGCAGGCTATCAATTTATAGGCATACCAATCTAACTCTTCATCTTCTTTAATAAAAAAAACATTTTATACCATTTAACTTTTACAGGAATATTTTTCTTACTTGTGATATCAGTATTTATTTCAAGAATCAGCATGGCAGGTTTGCCTTCTTAATTAATATGTGCGTACTTCGAGCTATAAAGAACTCAGTACCGACATATATTTACGTAGACAATGCAACATGTATCTAAGCCAGTCAAGTATCAAAGTTCAATCATAATTAATACAATATTCATGTTAGTTAGTTAGTTAATACAATGTGTCAAATTGATCGTACGTTTAAATGTTACAATACGTGTTGGAGCCCAACGGTTTTTTTTTGAAAGTCTTTTGTTATTGTTATGAATCTGATTGGCCTACAACAAACACTATGAATAATGATAAACAAGAAGTTTATTTAAAAAAAAGATACTCGACCGAAGTAAAGCTTGTTAACTTGCATTTGTTCGTTTTCAGTTCCCCATGCAAAGTCATATATAAATATAAGCTAGCTTGCATTACAATGACATAACAATGTATTGTAGAGTTATAAATCTTGAGAAATTGAACACTTTAAAATGTATGTGTATCTAAAGGAACCTGCCATTTTTCGGTAAATGAATTCAATTTCTAACACCAACATCTACGCTGTCGGTGAACAGTTATGCTTGTAAATACTTAATGATTACGCAAAAATATATAAAACTTATTATATTATTTCAGTTGAACCCATCGATGATCATGTAATATATTAGACACATATTGAACATCGTAAAGATATGGTAAACTTGTGTAATATGAACTCAATAAGTTTTTACGTATAATAAACCGTTTACTAGAAAATATAATTTGATCTAAATGTAGTGTAAAATGTTTTGTGGGCCAAAGTTCTGTTAAACACAACTTAAATATCTGAGGAATTTTACAGTTAAAACAACTATCCTGTATATTTATATCACAAATATTTTTTTTAGATTTTATTATATAAATCAAATGTTAAATAACTATGCTTTATATTTTAGCTAAGCACTATCTTAGAATGACAAGAGCCATTATTTTAGAATGGCCTATCCCGCCTATATGACTGAAATACTGTTGGGAAAAGGCGTAAAATGAAACAAACAAACAAAGAAACAAAAATGGCCTATGAGACGCCAATAATCATTTTGTGCTTTTAAAATGAGAAATGAAAACTATTCTTGTTTTCAGTTCTTTCCTGTAAATTTTACAGGAAGTCAAACTAATAAGACAGGCCTTCGACCGCAAGAAAATATAATTATACTAAGATTCCTACAATGAGCTGTGCATGATAGTTTACTTTGGATAGTTGCAGATACTTGCTGTCTATGAATAGGGCACAGCAATCGAGCATGCAACATTTACCTCTTCCTGTAAAATTTGCAGTCCTGCACTATTTTACAATTATTACAATTTTGAGTATCGTTCAGGAATAGTTTACCAGTCTGAAAGTCTGAGAGCAATGCCCATTGCATCTGACAAGGAATTCATTTTTAAAGTGCATGTTCGAATTCCTAAGATTGCAGCAAATTCATGAATCTTTGTCGAAATGGATTTTTCAATTACGTTTTTACAAATATTAGTTATTTCTTTTCACTAAATTTAATGTAGACATGAAACCCTACATACGCGTGCCAGAGTAATATATAAGAACAGTTGAAGCTACTGCCTATACGCCTATATAGAAGAAGATACTTTATTTTTGCAATTCCAATCGTATTTTGAAATACCTATATTTTAAATGTCTTTGATTGACAACAGCCGCGTGGAGATATTTGTTTCGCAAATAAATGCTTGAACTTCAGAGAAATGATGAGTTCCAGTACCTTTTAAACTTTGATGCGTATTTAAAAACCGAAGTAATTATTTCAGAAATTTGTTGTAAAATATGTGTAGATAACATAGTTTATCTTTAGAAAAGACTCATTGGTATAGCATTTAATAAAATGAAGAATGAAATCATTATTTTATATCATCTTGACCATGATTACTTTCAGCGTCATTATCATCAATTTCATCATCATCATCATCATCATCATCATCATTATTATCATCATCATAATCATCATCATCATCATCATCATCATCATCATCATCATCATCATCATCATTTACAACAACAGTATAAACAATTTAATTACAAAATTATCGTCATTTTCAGTTCCATTTTCATCTTTTACATGAACATAGATAGTTTGCGTATTCAGCTATCAATCTTTACGTGAAAGATAATCTCTAACTCATATTAATTTACTTATCTTTTTAATAAGCATCCAAGGTCATGTAAGATTCGGGATCCTCTTCTCATTTTGCATTTAATTTCAGTTCGTAGGTTCCTATAATATTATATGCAAAAATATGTATACAAATTTATGGAATATCTATTAATATAAATTTGTATTATATATACATGAAATACTAACAACATGTTAAGTGTAACGTACCTTTCACTGTTTTCTTTTCTTTTTTTTTTCTTTTTTTTTTTCAAAACTTAAAATATCAATTCGTTTCTGAGATGAAATAACTTTGTCTGAGGATTTGAAGCATCTCATAATTAATGTTTAGTCTAAGCCATACCTGCATACTTAAAGATATTTGAACTAAAGTAACGTTTCTCTAGTTAATTTATTTACCAACAAAAATGCCGACCATCAATTTGTGAGGTAATAAAATCAAACGAAATACTCGATACATTTAAATTGTAATGTTTATTTGTTATCAAATAGAAGATGTTCCAGATTTAGGCGAGATTTTGTTTTCGTTTTTGTATGCCTAAAGTTAATTTCAGTGTATTTTTTATGTATTTAATTTTTGTTTTTATTTAGTTATTTAGTTTGCGGTAAAATACATGTTCATAAGGACATACATTTAGTGATATATCCTGACATGGAATTTCGATTGTTTTATGTGTGGAAGCTACCCAGTTAGCTTACGGAACGTGAATTGTTCAACGTAAGTGCCCATTCTTGCTTAAAAACATGCATGGAAAGGTATTCCTCAAACAGTACAGTTTGAAGGTAGCTGCAATGTCCTAAAATATGTTGTTGTTGCGACGAAAAAAAAATGAAATGAAAAAAAAAACAAAAAAAAGCATAAAAACAATAATGTCATAATGATGCTCTCATAAAAATATAAAATGCCAAACGTTCGCTGAATAACACGTTATATTTGGAAGGTTGCTAAACTATGTTCTCTTCAACTCAATACCCTTTTCATCACGTGACAATTTATGTATAATGAAATTGTTAAAATATTGGATGCACATTTATTCTTTAAATCATAAAACAGGGACATCGTGTGAACAAACAGAATAAACTTTTTGCTCCGAGCCCACGATTAGTAGCATATTTTCGCTCCGCTCCCCGGCCGATTTAGTAGTTGAAATATTGACTTTCCGCCCCTAGCGTCCGCTAATAAGCTGACTAAAATGATGGAGCGCGGAGCGAAAACATGTTTGTCACGGTTCAGAACTGTTCACTATTTAGGGGAGAAGATGTGTAAGCGGCCGGATAGCTCAGTCGGTAGAGCCGCGGTACGGTATTCCGAGCGTCCCGGATTCGAGTTCCGGTCAGGCTGCACATTTTTCTCACCCTGTGACATTTGGCGCCCAACGTGGGGCCGTGACTGATATAACTCAGAGTTTAATTTACATTGCTCTGTAACTCTGTGAAATTCGAGGACGAATTTCAATATAGCAGGGGAATATGTCACGGTTCAGAACTTTTCACTATTTAGAGGAGAAGATGTGTAAGCGGTCGGATAGCTCAGTCAGTAAAGTCGCGGTACGATATTCCGAGTGTCCCGGGTTCGAGTCCAGGTCAGGCTGCACATTTTTCTTACCCTGTGACATGTTACTTATCGAGGTCACGCAGAGCGGAAGTCGAACTTTTTCAAAATAATTTGGCTGGAGCGCGAAAAACAGCACGCTAATGGTCGTCCTTAAACAATAAATATTTCGCTTCGCGGCCCCGCCGTATTACAATCAAATCTCAACTAACCGCCCCTTGCCCCCGCTAATTAGCGTGTTTTGTCTCCTCGGGGCAAAAACACGAATTGCACAAATCAGCCACCATATATGCATGCATAATCGTAATATAATTTTCATTGTATAGCAGTCATCTCGAAAACATTATATTAAATCATTTCAAGTAAAATAAAATATGACTTTATTCAACAGTATCAACTGATGATGGTATTAAAATGTTTTCAACAATCACAGTTAACACATCAGAGCATCAAAATTTGAAAATATAAAAAACCTAAAGAACCGTCATATGCTTGCGATTCGGGACTAACTTAAATAAATTTACTATACAATTATGCTTAATAACAAAGTAAAACATAGCATTATTTATATTTTTATTTTACCAATCAAAACGTCTTGCACAAGAATTTACCTAGAATTTTATTAGCCTACTCCGCCCAAATCTCCTGAACAATTCTACTTGGAAACTCATTAGACGTTTTGTTGCACTTCATGCGTGGAATGATATACTTCAGTTATAAGTGCTATTAAGAAATCTATATTATCCTCGTGTTTTGAAATAGAGTTCTGTTTGTAATACCACCTGAAAGAACCTATTTATCTACAGTGTTAAAATGTAAAAAAAACTATCAAAGCTTACTTTTAACTGTCAATTTTGTAAACAATATTGTCAAAAGGTACAAGTTTTAAAGAACAAATGCCATAAGCAGCTGCAATTCGTTGGTGTTAACAACGTACAAAATGTTTGAATATGTGAGTATATATAAAGTTGTTTTAAGTCATAAGAAATAACATAGTTAATAATATACAACTGATATGATTACCAAAACAAAACAAATTATTGTTAAAGCACAGAGTTTCACTTGTTGGGGCATTTGCTGCCATTATTTACAATTAAGCTTTACATGTCTTAAAACATTGTAGTGTATTGTTAATTACGATGTGGGAAACAAATGTACCGATAATTGAGATGATAATCAACAAACAAATGATAAGGAAAACATGAAGGTAAAGACAATTAATATAAAGCTATAAAATGCTTAAAGACGAACACTTTCAAGTCATTATAAACGTATGCAAATTTAAATATAAATCATAATAAAAACGGTCATTTACATAAAATTTCATAATAGGCTTTCTATTGCCATTGATACAAATAATGTGGGGCTACAACTTCATTCTGCGTTCTTTTAAAACATTCTCAAACAGAACCATTAGCATTGAGAAAAAAGTATTTTCATCAATAATCATTTTGTCTTTGTGTTTCAAAACAATTTACCTGTTTTGTTATAATCCTACTCTTACCATTCTCCTGATTATCTTTTACCATAAAATTAATTGTATAGTGAGTATAATTGCAGTTCCTTCGTGGATTTATATATTGAAGTTGTAAGAGCTATTAAGCAATCCATTTATCTTATATGCTAAATTAACTACCTTGCATTATACCACCTGTTCGAACATATCGTTGTAAAGGGTGTGTGAATCTTATGTTCAATACTTTTCTAAATGATGTGTCCTACTAACCGAAAAGCGTGTGTAGTTCAATGATTCTTGATGGATAAATTGAAACTTAATGTTTCTGAATTGGCTGATATGTGTATAACTGGTCGAACTTTATGTATATGAAATGTGGCAAAATGAATGAGGTGTGATAGAACTTGTCGAAATGAGTGTGGCCAAACTTTTTTAAAATACTACTAGTTAAAACTTGCTTTATGGCAGGAGTAAAGATTTGTTTCAAACCTCGTTTAATGATTATTAAATGAACAATTGGCTTATTACTTACTTATTAATTATAATTGTATCATAGTTTGGAGACCTTTCTGTTGAAATGTGTCAGGGTTAAATTGTATACAAATACATGCACAGTGCGTTAACTAGAGTTACCCGCACTCCAGAGCATGCCCATTGATTGGCTCATTTTTGCTGGGGTTTACATATTGTGACGGCAGAGAAAGGGACAGAGACAGATATGTCATATTCAGATGTTCGTTCATTGGTTCATTTTTGCCAGGGTTTCATATTGTGACAAAAGGGAACTATGATACAAAAGAGAAAGAACACCAGAACACTCGGCAATCTGATTAATACTCGTGGGCTACGCCCCCTCGTACAAATCAGATAGCCTCGTGTTTCGGTGCTCTTTCTATTACATATTATGCGTCAAGACCTGCTAAGTATTATGTTTAATATATACATTAGTATATACGCAAAAAAAGTTCGTACATATGTAACTGGCGAATGAGAATTTAAATATTTCAAACAGGGTACTATCTTGTAACGTGTGTTTATCATTCAACTGCTTTCAAAATGGTTTAAAATTTACATGATGGTTCCGTTCATCGCCATTATAACTAATGAAAGTCAGTGGGATTTTCTTCCTTTTATTTTGAGTTGTCTGGTATGCGTTTTATCATTACCTGCTGCCTATAATTTACATCTATTAGTGTTTGTTGCTTTTTTCTCTTAATTATTAAGATTTTTAAGCGTTCTTCTCAAATGCTTGCTGTTTGTATGAAAATGTTGTTTGAATATTTTCTGTTCTCTAAAGAGCAAATGGTGAATGCACACGATATTACTTAACAGTAAAAAGTCCTATTTGAAATAGCATCAATTTGTGTTGCAGACCAGACTATTTACTTTTATATAAAAAATATGCGACTGTGTCAAATAGTAACGTTTTTTTCGATTATCGACCATAATTATTTTAAATTTTATGATTTTACTCTAACAGATTTATCAAATATTTCATAAGATACAGCTTAATATTCTTTAATGTACAAGTAAATAATCTATCGAATATAGAAAGTCTAACATTATCGTCTAAACGTATTTTCTTTGAAACATACATTTTAACAGTACAATATCATTTGAAATAAAACCAAATTTAATTTTATAGAACGCGTACTACTCTTATTTGATCGGTAAACTATATATGTAAGAGGGATTCACTGTGAGTATATTAAAACTAAGGTCAAGTGGAGTTCTTTCCCTTTTATAATTTCTTATACCTTATTGTATCAGCTAATGCTTCACTGAATACGAGCGTACTAATTTCCTTGTACATTTATTAATGGAATTTCCACACAGGGCATTCTTCAGCCTACCCGTCCCTGTCACAGTATAAAAATGGGAACGTTGATGGCAATTAAAGGTAAACTCCTTTTTCAGTAATTATAAATGGTTAATATTTTATTTCAAGTGCATACAGCTATTATTAAACTTTAGTCACTAAAAATACATACATGAAAAAAATATAAGGATACATGCAATTTTAAAATGAGAAATTTTAACTTATTAAGAACATCTTATATTGTAAAATTACAATTAAGTTAAGACGAAAACAGAAAGTTAATGAGGGAAATGAAAATAGTTTAATGCCTTTTTTTGTATGCGTATAGATTTTTGAATCCCAACAGTTCAATAATTATAGTTCTAACTTGATAACAAATATTCGGAAACACGGAGACACCCGTCATATTTCAACCTAAAGACTCTATGTCGTATAAATAAACATCATTATTCACCAAATGGGTTGCCAGGCATCGGTCTTGTATAAAACTTTTGACAAAACAGTTGATCAGATTCTAAACTTTTTTATACAGATTTAAAATAAAATTTTCACAAAAAATATTTAATTCTTGAGGTCATTGCGTTTTGTTTGTCCCTTCTCTGCGATAATGCAAAACTGAATTGGAACAAAACGTCAATTATGTGTCAATATTATACAAATTAATGTATTAAAATGCTGTTCATTCAACATACAAAACAAGTTTTAATGAATAATTACTTCAATTCAAACAATTCTCGAATGCAATTTGAATTATTGTTGCCTGTACTTAAACTAGGTTACTGCTTTGTTAACGTGAGAGTTATAAACACCAAATGAATTAATGATTTGCTTGTGCATAGCTAGTGTTTGCAATTATAACTTAACAGATTATCTTACAGAGATCAGCAAAAGTCTCGTCATTTCATCGATTTACATAACGATTATTTGGCAGATTAGTTGAATATATACGATACAATAACAACCACTTTCTATAATTAATTTCAAAGGTAAACGTCAATGTTTTTTATATTGCATGGTTTGTGAATAAGTTTACAGACAATGAATTTATCGAATCAATATATTTGACGATTGTCCTCATCGAAAAACATGACTTGTGGTTAAGCTATTCTGCCAATGATACATTTGAATTGAAAGTTTTATTATTGTTGCTATAATAAGTAATTAATAATTAATTTTACTTCTTGCCATATGTTATTTGTTACTGACGTCTTCTTTTTCTACCTCTACTCTAAATCACTTTTAGAAGTTTGTTCCTCTTCTCTTTCTTTTTTATTCCACCCTTCTTGTTGTTTGCTTCCTTTTCCTCCTTTTATTTAGCTTTTATTCTTTTTCCTTTTTTGTCCCCAGAATCAATTATTTCTTATTTCTTTTTGTTTTTTACCTTTAAACTGCAGCTTGCTATATTATTCCACTTTATACAAACAAAAGTTAAGAAAAGATCGCACAATATTTCAATGTCTCAGATGAAAATGCCAAATTATATAAAAGTACAATTAAACTCCTATACATTTCGATACTGTTTTTTTTTTTTTTTTTGAAAACATATGTTTGACACTGTTCGTACATGTTATTTATAGTAAAAAGGAAACCATTGTAGATTTACTGAATAGTATTGCTGAGAAAACGTTCAAGTTAAGAAAAATGTATCATATCGGGATGTATCATTACCTTATGTTGAATTTTTCCATACGTCATTGCTTTAAAGACCTTTCTCAATAATCTTTATATATTTTAGAAAATTAACCTTTTTGTGAACGATCTACTGCTGCTAGTGTTAGGACATATTTCTCTTATTGGATTTTCATTCGATCGACCTTATTGTAATAATTCTAAGATATTCTTCAATAAATAATATTATATTCGCTTGTTTATCATTCTGCAGTAAATGCTTAAGCATGTTTTTTTAGCCGATAAATGACGCCTTTATTAATGTAACTTAATTTTCCATGCGTGTGCTTTCGCGATATGTTCAGGACTTATCAATTCCATATTATAATGATTGATTACAATATATAAATTTAACAAATATGCAAATTCGCTTGGATTATCATTATTGTAATTATTTTCATATTGTTGATAGAATGTTTAATTGGTTTTGCATTTATACGCTGATTGTGTCGTCAGTATCACATAATTTAGCATTAAATCACAAAGGAATCACCGTTGGTAAGTTCTTTAAATCTTTCTATGACAATGATCAGTCATGTTATCGTACTTGTATTATTACTACATTATTGTCCTTAACTTGATTAACATTTGTAAGGGATTAGCCAGACTCTGAGTTTATAAAACGTCCATTTATTGCTAAGGTATTTTCGACATAGTGAGATAAATAAATAAATTACACCATATTTGGCTATACTGAATATATGTACCTGCTTGCCTGTCTCTATGTTGGATACAAAGGTTGTTCACTGTCTGTTAGGTTAATGGCTAACAAATAGCCTAATATGTCTCTTGTAAACATATAATATTAAGTCAATATCTTTATAACTTTATTATCGACCGGTCGCATTTAAAACTCCACTCCAATTACTTTGGTTACACATTAAATTAATGTACAATAATAGTGATATCACATTCATTTTACTATCCATTTCAGATTTATTAATATAAATAACACATAGATTAATATTGTGAAAGAGAGTCTTGTATTACATTGTGTGGTTATAAGAGAGGCTAATTGTCTGGAACTTGAGAGAAACATCCCCGACAATGTTTTCATGAATTATGTATTGAAATGTGAAATCTTTCCATGTTTGCATATTAAAAGATGTACTTGGCTCAAATTTGCTATACAAATATGTTGATATTTACAACTCAGGCTCTTCGTTAATATAAAAATAAACATGTTTTAACTTCAAACAAAGTGAAAATGTCATGTTTTGAATTCTACACACTATAGGTGGTCACAGTATGAATATAAATATAGCTTATTTAAGTAAAGATCAGCTGTCTTTGTCATATTATTGGGAACGTAGCTTCCTATTTATAAAGTATTTATTCTTTTTTATTCAATTTAAGCGTATAAAGCAGGAATTACATGAATTTCAATACAGTTCTTTTATTTAAATATTTTCTCAAGGAGAAGCACAGTACATCTTTAATGTTAACTTTGTAAAAAGTTTATTCCGTATATACTTAGGACTATTAGGCTGAGTGTGTAGTGCTAGTTCATATATTGTATGTTCATTGTTTTGTATGTCACGGTAATGAAGTATGTAATTTTTTATTATTATCATTATTATTATTATTATAATTACTATTATTATCATTATTATTATTAGTGTTATTATTATTATTATTATTATTATTATTATTATTATTATTATTATCATTAAGATGAAATTCATCAGTGTTTCCTGTCATGTCCGTCTTCATTTAGTTTAAACATATTTATTCCCGAAAGTATATATAATGTACATACAAATATATAACAAACAAAACATTTTTAAACAATGGAAAAAGATGAGAATGAAAGACAAGTCTTAAAATATTTTTCTCCTTTGGCGAACTATATGTTTGTCTTAAATAAGTTTATAGTTAGTATGTACTAGACAAGGGAATAAGTATTAACTATACACACGTAAAGCTCTATATTTATATATAAACTTATATAGAATAGATTAACTGCAAGTAGATGTCTAAAATGTAAGAGTATGTATAATAAAAGAAGAAAACAAAATAGTGGGAAAGAGAAGAAAGAGGGTGAGAGAGGATTATAGTCTCAATCAGAATGGATCTAAGTAAATCTTTTCGTTTTTTCTATATAATTTTGTACATTGTAAATATATTAACGTTGTCCTGGTATGTAAGCGATGGGTCACCATGGAGAAGTTTGTGAAGGTTTATGCTGAAGTCTTGCAAGTTAAGGAGGAGTGTTCTGCGGACGGCATCGTATGTACAGAACTCGAAAAAGAAATGTTGGGTAGTTTCGATTTGCCCACAATTACACAAAGGGGTAAGAGACCTGTTTTTTAAAAACAGGTGGTGATTTAATGCGCGGCAGTTTGTTCGAAGCCGAGTGTGAAGGACCTGCAGTTTACGATTACCTGTATCAAAGTATATTGGTGCATATATTCTGTCCTTGTTTAAGAAGGTTTTAAATGAAGATATTGTAGGGCTGTTTCGTATTATAACAGGCAAGTTGCTTCAGTTACGAATAACTGATGGCAAGAAAGAATGGTGGATACAGAGTAGTATTTGATGTAATTCCTCCGATATCTTCAGAGTTTCGTAAGCTGTATCGGGATTGATCTTGATTTGGTATTAATGATGAGAGATAATGTGGTGTGCTGTTCGACTGCATATTGTGAAACATAATTAGTTTGTGTTTATATCTTCTTTCGGATAGCGATTCCCAATTTATTTCTTTCTGCAGAGTTTCTAGTGAGATAAGCTTGGTTGCACCAGTTGCAATACGTGCACACTCATTTTGAATCTTCAAGCTGTTCGAGTTCATATTGGGTACAATTACACCAAATTACATCACCGTATTCCAAAATAGGTCTAATGAATGCGATATAGATAATTTCCAAAGATTTACGATCCAGAGAGAATTTCCGTCTTCATTTAACACATCAGTTGTTGTTTTGTTTAACCTTGTCCAAAAAATTAATATGCGTAATTATATACGTTATAGAAGACAAATAATAGCATATGACACGGGCAGACTTTAATGGAGTAAGGTTTTATTGAATTTTATAATTATTATACATATTTTGCATGGCTGTGCCTTGAAAATTGCCTTTATTTTCAGGAATAATAACAAATGGAAATGGAACGATCAAGAAAGAAGTATTAGTTAAACATGACCAGGAACTTATGCTTGTTAAATATCTTATAAATACAAAGGAAATCTCGAACTTGGTGTATGCAGGTATCCGTATAATATATATACATATATATTTTTAAGTTTGTTTACTGTGCAAACGATTTTTTATATTAATGAAAATGACATTGTCCGTTGTTATTAATTCTTGCACATGCATTTATGGTCTATTGATATGCAGCATTGTCACAAACATAAACATGTTCTCGTAAATGTAAACCAAGTCAACCAGTGAGTATCTAAAATCTATATGTTGCGGTTGGATAGCCAGGCAGCCAACTTACATGCCACTTCTATCATTGGAAACGTCGTTTTAAATTTGCTTTTTCATGTAAACTACTTTATACAATTCCCACTCGTGTAATAGTTTACACTACAGAGCTACTATTTCAGCACATGACACATTAAAATAATTGTGTAACAACAAAAATGTCAATGTGTATACATTGGTCCTCTTGATATTTTTGAATTGGAAACAGGTCAAATAAATTGATAGCATTGCTCTTTTTCATTTCATATATATAGTCCGTTTTTTTTAATCAAATGTAAACCAAGTCAACCAGTGAGTATCTATTATCTATATATTGCGGTTGGATAGCCAGGCAGCCACTTACATGACCAGGAACTTAATAAATCAATAACAACGGACAATGTCACATTTTCTTAATATAAGAAGTCGCTTGCACAGTAAGTTGTATGTAACCGCAAAAATTGAAAGTATGGCGATGAACATGTTAATGTTTATATGGTTATAAAAATAATTGAAATGAATTGAACTAATGTTGACCGACTTCTTTTCCCACATGATTTCTGAATCAGTAGAGACAGATAATTGACCATTAGACTTAATGTCTAAAAATAATTATTGTCAAAGTCAAATTACACTCCGCCGGGTTATTGTAAATGCACCAACGACTCCTATATTTCTATTGTTCAATAAACTAAGAAAGATATGACATACTGATACGACAATTGCAATTGTTCCAGTTCGAAAGTTGGACGGTGACACAGATGTTGATGTTATCTTGCTACTCGACTACGACACATCGATTCTAAAGATGGCACATATTTTGACTACAAACAATAAAAGACTTATTAAAATGGGAGCCAATTTCATTGACCGACAAATGGTAATACTTCAAACTGTTATACTATTAATCGATCTTTTAAGTTTACGTTTCAAATTAAAAGTAAAAAAATGGACTTTTACTTTTCAGAAATGAATTATGTATTTTTCTGTGAATAATTAATTACTTCGTAATTATCTACATTGATGATTTAAACAAGTGCATGTCAATTTTATGCAAACATATATTAAGACAAGTACATGGTCATTCTTATCTCTGCATGTCTGTTTCACTGTCAGGAATATTTACCTCCTAGTAAGTGTAAGGATGGTAACCGTTGCTGGTTCCACCTGAATTATCAGAAAGAAATTTCTATAAATTCGTCTCATTTCCTTCCCTACTGGTAATTTGATGCATTATCTACGAGATAAAATCGACGTCAAATTTATTATGCAAGTAAGCAAGCAATAATTGATAGGAAAGACAGACTCTTTGAATATCAATAACCCCCACCTTCTTGCTCATTTGAATGGTTCAAAACAAAAAAAGTCAGGAAAAAAAAGAAAGAAGAAAGAAAACCAACCAACTCATAGCCGAAGAAACACGTCAGTTCATCTAGTTTACCATCACACAAATTATTTTCTTTTGTAAATGTATTTGTCATTGTCATGCTGGTAATGTAATGTTAATGATATGCTATTTATCTATAATATAGAGTTTGGAAAACAAGCAGAAGAAATCTGTTGAGATGAATAGCTGTAAGATAAGCAACAAAGATGTAAAAAGTGATGTTTACTGTATGTTTGACATTAATGGGACGTCGATTGACAGGTTTTGATCACATGTTTTACTTTCTGCTTATTTTCTGATCAGATAGCCGTACAATATTGTAATGATTTATTGGCCTTTAATCTAATATTAAACAGAAATTCGCAAAGCCGCCTTATATGTTATATATGTGGATACAAAACATTGTAAATAGTGAATTGAAATGAACATAATTTACGTTTCAATACTTTAAAAAATAACGTTATCTAAAAACGATTGAATTGCAGTTGAATTTATATATAGTAGTTTGAAACACTACATTAATTTCGTACAGAATTAAAACTTAACAGCACACAATCTTTACTTTTGGTGCATCGTGTAAACTTTAAATGCACATTATGCCCAAAGAAACAAATACTTTTAAAAGGGCAAACTTAATGCCTATCATGTTTACATCATGGTTCAGAGCATCTTAGATTCTTCTTACCTGACGACAATAGAAATAAATGTGAGATAATTTGCCATTAAAGTGAGATAATTTGTCATAAAAGTAGCAAAATGTGAAAAATATAGTGTGTTGACATCCAAACATAATCACTATAACTCTACTTGTCGCCAAAGAAGCAAAAGCTGAAAAAAATGGTTTAGATAAATTACCAATGATATTGTTATTTTGAATTTGGATACTAAAAAAAGAATACCATAATAAAATAATTAAAAATTAACGTGTTTCTCATGCATAATGTGCCTTTTATGTTAATAAGTCGCATATGATTTGGAAGAACCTTTCAGACACTAAAATTTCATACTGTTTACCTTGTTTTTTTTCACACTCGTTAGAGATCAATTCCTGCTCTCCCTACCAGGCACAAAGGCTATTCGAAACCTTGTTAAGTCTTTTAAATGGAAACGAGTCATCATTTTCTATGAAACATCAACAGGTATGTGTGCTTTTGTTTAACAATTGTAATCCGGCATATATTTTTTAATAATAAACTGTAAAGCGAATCGTGTTTTCTTCTGTATATACTTCAATTATTTATGTTTTAAATACGATTTTATTTTCTTTAAACAATGCACTATAAGGTGTAAAGAATTGTGTTATTGCTTTGCAATAAGAACCAATGGCATATACATGACGGTTGTTACCTGACACATCAAATTATAAGAAAATAATGTAGTAATTAGGTATATCCTTACATGTTTTTCTTCTCTCTAATAACAATTATGTCTATTTGAAGTATGACTATTTTCTTCAAATCATACGTTAGTTAAACAGAATTAGTATATTGCTTTGAAGTAGCAGTTAGTTATAGATACTGGAAGGTCGTTACTTGTCATATGATATTCAACAAAGACAACTCTGCACTAATAAGGTTAATCTCGTATCACTGTACACAGAGGATGAAATGACTGCGCTTGTTGATGGTTTGTCGCTTGACAGAGTTATGTTTGCACTGTTCAATATCGAGCATGTCGAAAATCTGCACAGTATTCTACAACAAATATACACATCCAGTATGAAAAGTGACCGAGGAATAAACGTCATAGTTGTATGTAGGTACGAATGCACGGGACATATAATGAACACGGTAAGTAATTTCATAATCACTCGGGAATTGTTTTTATCGCAAGTCAATAGTTATCATAGAACTTAATTCCGGGACATAGTGAAGACTTTGTCTTTTATTTATGTTTACCCTGTGACATAAGTGAGAAGATAACATTTCGGGTTGATGCCCTAACCTGTGATTTTGAAATAGATTCAAACTATTTTGTTCCAAATTAAAACCACTGCGTTGGCGCATTTACGGTTTTGGCGGCCTTCATGATAACAAATGCATTAATAGATAATCTTCTAATAGAGTTTTCTTTGAAAACTCGCTGAAGGTAAATACTTGTTAATAAGGAATGTGACGTACAATATGTTCTAGACATTGTGTTGAATATGATGAAGACGGAAGCTCTTAAATCAACGCTGTAACAATAGTATAACGCAATTCAAATATAATGCAAATTACATAGCACCACTAAACAAAAGAGAATTGTTTGTAGAACTACATTTATATGTTATTCAAAAGAACATTAGAAGTAAAATATAGTATCTATAAGTAGGAGTTACTTATTTTATTTCACAGGCAAATAGGTTCGACTCGGTAAACAGTAATAAAACTTTGTTAAAGAAGTTTGCGAAATGGTTGATATTGTTGTATGGTCAGAGGAGAGGATCAATTCAGGCACTACAGAAATGCTCCAACGACCTTGACAACGTTGCCGTTATCTCAATCCCAGAGTTCAGTAAGATAAATATAAAGGTATATGAAGAATTGTACCTTTCTTAATTTCGACTTGTAATTGATTAAGATTGTCCTAATAACTTTGTTAATTGCAATTTCTTTTTATTAAATACATACTACTCTGATCCCTTCTAGTCGTAGAATGTTTTAAATTAGACTCACTCATTTTTCTGATCTATGTTTCTACATATCGTTTTATTATTGTAGATGATGTATGGTCTTATAGAATCATCACTCTTAGACGCCCTTAAGGAGCAACTGACAATCAAAAGTCATAGCAAATTTCGAAATGACTTCTTGGACAATCTAGAAAGGGTTGGTACTAATTTGTACACTTGAATTTACTTGTACATCACCATACTTGCCCTTTTATTCATGCAGTTTTAATTTCATAATAATACAAAATTTCAAAGGTGATAAGAAAACTACCTTGGTGTAAGTATATCGCCCAATGATTTCTCACGTTCACAACCTATAGTGTAAATGTGCTTTGCGTATATTGTGTTATGTTAAAGACAACATAGGAGGTTCAACACCATAAAACTTAATTCCATGCATTTAAGCTTGCATAATTGTTTCTTGTCAATGCATTGTTAATAAATTATTTGTATAAGATGAAAAGAAATGAATCATTTCGTGTTTTTTGATATTGCTTATATAAAAGTGGCACCAAACATTAACACTATGCTTATAACTCATTATGTGAAAAGGTATCAACCCTTCGGAGGTATTAATTCTCTTTATTATATTATAACAACTTTGGTTCACGCATTCAGTTTCCCGCGTTGTTTTGTTGGTAAAATATATTGTATATAATAAAATGGAATTTAATCCATCACCCG
>NW_026857037.1:0-5437 GCF_026571515.1 Ruditapes philippinarum | reverse complement strand
TTCATTTGTTTTATTCTTAGAAGATATCTACTTCCCATGCTATGTTTGTGTTTATTTGACATTTTGTTATTAAAATAAGTTGCAATATCAAGCAGTTAATCTCAAACCGATGTTTTGGTCGAATTTTTCTTATGATAAGTACAAGTTCAGACCTACTTATTACTTACATGTAGTGTAGCATTATCAATGAGCTGATTAAACTCAGATTGGTTCAATCGTTAAAACGACGTTTATAACTTTATTTGATATCGATTTAATAATATAATCGTAATGATAATGATTTATTTGTATACCGGTATTTAACATTTACAAATATATATTAAGCAGAGCATTGTGTAAAATCATATAATAGCAATTTCTCTTTGAAATGATTATTTTCCTACTTTCGATTACTAAATTCATTTATTTTATTTAAACATATTTTATTGCTCTTTTTTTTTTTTACACATTTATAACATTATATTATCATAGTATAAATACAAAAGTAGCAAAAGGGTTGAACCACGAGTTCTTACAACATCAGCAAACGGTTCTTCCCTGATATATTGAATTATCTAATAATAATAAGACAGTTACAAACCAAAATGTATGATAGTAGAGCAATTAGGGAAAAATGCACAAGGAGAAAGAAGAAGAAAAGCATTACATAAAAGGAAAAGAAAAAAAAGGGGGGGGGGATAGAGTTCAGTAAGTAGGGATATCAATTGAACGTGGCAAGTAGTACAGATAATATAAAAAATTAAGATTCAAATCTACACGATAATTTAATAAATAATTGTACCTTATCAAAAATAAATAAGTTATTCTCATCAGAAAGAGATTCTTTTCCAAACAAAAGGGTCTTTACGCTCAAAGGATGGAAACTGCGAGTTGAGCGGAATAACTGCACTCTTATTCGTTATATTTGGGACATTTAAAAAAGTAATGTTCGGCATCTTCAATACTGGATGTACAGTAGCTACAAAGTGAGTTATCTCGTAGATGATTTTTACAAAGATCCGCATTAAGATTACTACATTCGTTTCTAATACGTGCATGGTAAACAGATAAACTTCGATCTCCGTATACAAAATATTTAGGAACAGTATGTGGTTTATAAATTTCTTTTGAGACGAGATTTAAAAATATTAAGAGAAGCCGCATGTCCTAATATGATCATCCAAATTGTTCCATAACTCTATGGATGAAGGAATGAAAGATTTTGCGAATATTTGTGTTCTCCGTGCGATTGTCACATAGTTGTTATCATTTCGGAGGAAGTATGGAGTAGAATTAGCGACACTATTTGGGAAAAGATTTAGTAAGTAGCTTGGAACATTGTTTTGATGGGCTTTGTAAACTATTATTAATTTTTTGCATAATTCTTCTATCCGACAAAGATACCCAGCCAATTTCTCTAAGTAAACGGTCTATAGATACCGATCTAGTTAGGCCTGTGACAAACACGCGCTGCTTCATATTGCATCTTTTCAAGAGAATGTTTATCATTTTCATTACAGCCATCCCAAACAGTGGAGGCATATTCGAGGATTGGTCGCATATATGATAAATAAATTTGATTTAATGTATTTCGTTTGAGTTTAAATTTCAATGATTGCATTGAGCTTAGAACTTTAGAAGCTGATGTCATAATATTATTAATGTGTTCGTGCCATTTTCCATCTTCACTCAATGTAAGTCCAAGATGTTTATGCGTTTTTACATAAGTAAGTTGGGTATTTTCAAAGAATAGAGAAGGGCGTTGTTCATCATTTAAGGAAAAAAACATTACTTCTGTTTTATCTGGATTAAATTTAATTAACCACTTATGGGACTATTCTTGAAGAGTATGTAGATCGGTATTTAATGTGTTTTCTATAAAATTCATATTGCTAGAGGAAATCGACAACGAACTATCATCTGCAAAGAGGCGGGTTATGCTTAATAGATTATCCGCAATATCATTAACGTAGATTAGAAATAGCAACGGACCCAGGACTGATCCCTGGGGAACGCCCGCAGTAGTTATTTTCTCACTTGAGAAAGTTGAATTTACAAAAACTTTTTGGTGCCGATTTAAAAGATAGTTGCTCAACCAATTTAATATATCGCCATCAATACCGTATTGCCGCAATTTAAATATAAGCCCTTTGTTATATAAGCCTACTAAATTCAAGCATTGTTTAAACAAAATTTAAAGGGACTTTGAATACCTGTCGCAGAAATCGTTTGTAATTGAAAGGACTGACATTTTGTAACGTTGTTTATCACTTATTATCTTAAACTATTTTATAAGTCTGATCGATAAAACTATCAATGTCTTAACATGAAGTATGCATCTCGTAATTAACAATTTAGTTAAATGGAAATGAATATTGATTTGATAATTCAACCGTTAAGTAACAGTGAAAACAATCGCAATTATGTAACAGACACACACGTATGAGCATTATTTATCCATTTGGGTTATATTGTTTCATTTAAATGAAAGAGGGAATTGGACAAAGAATCTTGTATTTTAAGCAATATTTCATTTTATCGATCCTTAAAGACAAATGCTATTCAATCGCGTGTATTTTTTCTAAACCTTTAAACAATTCAACTTTGTTTTTTTCCCCAATATAATTTGTACTGAGACATTCCTGCGAGAAGCACTTTGATGATCATGTTCCGAAAATAGGCCCTGATTACTTAAAAGCAAATGATACCTGCTGTGACAATGTTTAAAATAGAATCTTAATTGTGTTATCATATTGAGAAAAGGAACACAGAACATAAATTATTCATGAATATTGACGTCACACTTTGAGGAAAGAAACGCTGACATTTTGTACAAAGGTATATTTGACGTCATTTAACCGCATGGCTTCAAGCTAATTACTATCTTATCATATCTAATGAAAACTTTTTCAAATTTTATTACTTTTGTCTGCATCTAAGACTAGTAATGAATCTATTTTAAGTACATATTAAGTTGTTTCATTTAATCACTAGGAATGCAATATATCTCATAACATGGCGAATCTATGCATCCAAACTCAAACATTTTTTTCTTAAAGGCAGTTAACCTCAATACAAGTATACCCTATTTTTCATGTAAATTGGTCTATCTATGAGAAAAATCATTTTCCCGCGTTTTTCTTTTCCCTATGAAATAACGTAACAAGATAGTAAATTATATAAAAGTGAATTATAATAAGAAAAATACATGTCAAAACCAGGGATTTTATTATATTTTATGATCTCCAGATTCCTAACTACCTTATGATATTCATTAGAAACAAAGTTATGTGTTAAACAATAACCACATGTTTCTTTTATTACTGTTTTATCATTGAAAAGATTTTAAGTTTCACATATGCAAATTAATAAAGCGAAACATAAAACACAAACAGAAATGTCTGTGCTGGGAAAGAATAATAACATGATTATACGTAATGTCCTAAAATGGTAATTAAATTGGTCAGAGTTAGTTTTACCAATTTACATTATCATAACAGTCTAGGCTTAAAGGGGAACAACTATCGAAAAAGGTGCATGGGTTATGAACCTTGTCATGTGTTGTTTGATTGATAAAATGATTTGATCATTTAGTGATTAACATATTTCCTTTCAGACATGAAAACACAATAAACTATTTCAAGCAATGACGCAACAGTTATTTAATTTTACCTTAAAATCTAAAATGACAATACTAACTGGATCAGTGCTTGTATTAGTATTTGATAGTAAAACGAAACATCCCACAACAGCAATGCTTGAAATAGTATTCTTACAATACGTTCTTTTTAGGTTTAATTACAAGTCAACGGTCATTTTAAAATACCAAAGATTTGACTAGCATCTACTATATGTCTAATTCGACGATGTCAAAAGATATGACATCAAGTTAATTACTATTTACCAATTATCATAATTATTCTTTTTCCGTCTTTGTCATATTTATTTCAGCCAATCCCATATTCTGTTAGGTATTTTGCTTTGTTTTATTTTTACACACGCAATCTCAAATCCAAAATCGTTCATTATATTGGGAACAACAATGTTTTTCATTATGTTCTACAACAAAATATGAAAAACGAGATCCACAAGGAAGAGTGGCATTCAAAATATGTAAAACAACTAGAATGAGGGAAGATACTTACCGTTGATGAGAAAAAAACAAGAAGGGACAGGGCACAAAAGTGTCACCAAAATTGTATGTTGCAAAAAACAAGACATTAATCTGAAGAACACAGATGAACGCCGACATGGAACGGTCAGCATCATATTAAGCTCTGCTGGGGAGTCCTAACAGTTTAATGGTGCACCAAACCTTACTCTTAGCCTCAATTAACATGTTCCTCTTGAACTGGACTATGTTAATAAATACAGGCCAAGCGAAATTCTAACAATTGTTATGGTTACACAATGTGGTAAAATAAGTAAAACACAGAAATGACCATGTAGATACATATATTCCACCGAAAGTACTCAATGTTTTAAAAGAAGACAGAGCAGCAACACAACCATCTACAAGGACCCGACGAAGCAAGACAGATGATGGAAATTAAAAGAATTCGATGTTTCAGAAAGAACTGTCCATTATAGGCTTTCAAAATTTCAAAAGAGGGGGGTAGTGCCCCCCCTGTAAAGGGTTTAACACTTTCAGTGTAATGTCTTAAATGTAGGTCATAACGTCTTTTGATAAAAGTTTTTTAATTTAAAAACGCAAAAAAAACCAGACCCAAAATTTTTACGAATTTTCATTTAAAAATTCAGGGTTTGCTAATCCCTAGTGCAAAAAAACATTTTTTTAAAAGCAAAAACTTGAAATTTAAAAAGAAAAATTACAAAAATTAGTCAAATATTTTTCGTATTTTTGACCCCTTGCCCTGTTTAGAAACTTACAGTAAAGAAAATATTTTTGTTCGTTAAACGTTTACGTATCTCAACTCCGATCTTATTAAAGATACATTACCCAAAAATGTTCTTGGGGGTCGTCCCACTTTGACGGGGGGCAATTTTTATTAATAAATACCAAATTAATGTCATCTATTGTCAAAATTTTTTGTGTGAATGGTATTGTAACTGACTGTGATATGAATATCCAAAAAGGATAGATATTCGATCCTTTGGATTAGGAAATAATTACCAAATTAAAAATATCATCAAGGTATCGGGAATCGCTATTAAATGGTACAAGAACATATTATTGTAGGTATTCCTATAATCTGTTTGAATATTGCATTATCAAGGCCTAATGTAAATGTTATCTAAAAGTCAAGAGAATGCTTTACAAACTTCGTCACAGGTCATCATAGTAAAGTGTTATACAATGCAGTTTATAAAGAAAGCTTTTGAGAATTACATGCAAGAGAAGTTCACTTTTTCAAGTGCAAAAAAAATTTGAATAAGGGAATTTTGTTTTTCATTAATTAATTCATGTAGTTTTGTTGTATACATGGTAGAAAAAAAA
>NW_026857036.1:0-47669 GCF_026571515.1 Ruditapes philippinarum | reverse complement strand
ACTTGAATTTGGGATTGCTTTTCCTTATCATATTTAACCACCAGGGCAATGCCTGGGGCTATTATAAAATAAAGTATTGTGACATTTCCTATCACTTAAAATCTAAAAAAAAAAAATTAGTAAATTGTATAAAATTATGGAAATTAACAAAAAAACTTCAGAAATTAATGATCTCAGATCAATACATGTACTGTCTCAAACAATAGCAATGTTCAGCTGTCTTGTATTTATATTGTAAACTGCTATTGTCTTGGTAACTCACTATTACTTATTCTTAGACAAAATATGGGGGTGAGTGGTGTTTGGGAGTTGTAATGTCTTAGATTGGCATTTTTGAAAAAAAGTATATCATTGCCACCACAATTTAAGTAAAGGATTTTATTATATGTTTGTTATAAAATTACATTAAAGGCCCATTTTGCCCGATCAGATACACTATAATTCTTATTTCTCAAAATCTGATTATTTTTGTTTCTTGTTGCAGTTTCAAAGAACTTACTCATTTTCTATATACATGAAATATTTGTCATCTTTAGTTTTGTTTGCAATAATTGCATAGTTATAGTGAATCTAAGTATTTTTTATTGATGTCAAAATATTACTTTGTATTATTATTGTATTATTTTTAGTTGTAAAACTTAAAATCTAGCATGCACTTGATCCATCATTTAAGCATATTAATGAACAAATACTTGACATTTCTAAAGAATTAAATATAAATATGGATTCCTGGGACATAATGTGCATTTAACATCACATTATGCCCATATATATGTTAATTACTGGCAAGTGAACTGGAAAAATATCATATAACTGTAATTTTGCCAAAATTCATTTTTAATTAAACAGGAATTTAGAATATTTATAAATACTGACATCACAAATTATTGTTTAAAATTGTTCGGAAATTGTTAACTTATATAATGTTAACACTCAGGGCAGACTCTTTAATATTTTAGGCAATTTTTATTTTTTATCCTTATAATTTGTCAGTATCATTATTTAATGAGTATTACTCCTGTTTTAATATACACGCCTTTTAACGCCTTTTTCACCCCCCCGCCCCCCCCCCCCCTTTTTGTTGTCTCAAATGATGAAAAATGCCTTATTTAGGCCCAAAACACTTGTTTTTTGTTTGAGAAATGTTGTTAAAAAAAGTGACCTCTTTTTCGGCGCGGCCCCCCAACCAAAAGATACATCAGGGGGTTGCCAGAAGGGGGATGTGCCCCCTTCTGTTTTGGGGGGGTTTGAAGGGGGGCGGAGTCCCCCTCATCGCCAAGAAAATTTTGGACTTGTGAGAGGCTGTAAATGACCCCAGATTGATCATAAGGTAACATGTAACCAACGTTGAAAAGCATTTGACTCTATCTCAATCCATTGAAAAGTTACAGCACTTTGAAATCAATTTTTGATGGAAAAAATCAACGCAAAATAGTGATTTTTGGCAATTTTGAGATGTCCCCTCGTTGCCATGGTAACAGAAAATTTAAGCCTGATCATGTTGTTGCAAGGGCAATGGTCCAGTCAACATTTGTGCCAAGTTTGATTAGTGTTGATGCAGTTTTTATAGTATCATAGCAATTTGAACTTGTAACGGGAGACTTTTCAATGAAAACAGCCATTTTTCACAAAATGCTCATGAAGCAATGGGTTAATGAAAAAAATAAAAAAATCTACAAAACAACAATTTTTCTTCAAATTTATATGACAGACCATGTTTAAACATGAAAAAACGCGATTTAGGGTAATTTCAAGTATTTTCATCATTTTCTGTTAACCCATTACTTCATATACACGCCTTTTAACGCCTTTTTCACCCCCCCCCCCCCCTTTTTGTTGTCTCAAATGATGAAAAATGCCTTATTTAGGCCCCAAAACACTTGTTTTTGTTTGAGAAATGTTGTTAAAAAAAGTGACCTCTTTTTCGGCGCGGCCCCCAACCAAAAGATACATCAGGGGGTTGCCAGAAGGGGGATGTGCCCCCTTCTGTTTGGGGGGGTTTGAAGGGGGGCGGAGTCCCACTCATCACCAAGAAAATTTTGGACTTGTGAGAGGCTGTAAATGACCCCAGATTGATCATAAGGTAACATGTAACCAACGTTGAAAAGCATTTGACTCTATCTCAATCCATTGAAAAGTTACAGCACTTTGAAATCAATTTTGATGGAAAAAATCAACGCAAAATAGTGATTTTTGGCAATTTTGAGATGTCCCCTCGTTGCCATGGTAACAGAAAATTTAAGCCTGATCATGTTGTTGCAAGGGCAATGGTCCAGTCAACATTTGTGCCAAGTTTGATTAGTGTTGATGCAGTTTTTATAGTATCATAGCAATTTGAACTTGTAACGGGAGACTTTTCAATGAAAACAGCCATTTTTCACAAAATGCTCATGAAGCAATGGGTTAAGTTGTTAATACTTGATCTGCAAAGTAATTAAATGATTGATTTAATTCAATAAATCTTTATATCATTCCAAAGAGCATCATGACCTGCATATATGTCCTTTTTAGGGAACTTATTAGTTCCTAACTGACCCCCCACCATAATGAAATCATAAAAGATCAGTAAACACCAGGAATCCCAATATACAATGCAGCTCGTTAACTTTAGTGAGACCTTTTAAAGGACCCTCTTGTGTGCATTCCCCAATGATCAATAGAATGCATTATCTTACTGGGGGAGGTAGCCTAGGGGGTTCTAAATAATCTGTTTGATTTAGTATTATATAATTATTAAAACAAATCAAAATGTTAAAGTTATAACATTTTACAATAGTATATTTCCATGCTTTTTGCATTTTCATTTTGATGCATGCATATGACTACAATTACAAGAATATTAACTGTTAAAGGATTGCTCTGGACACATTTATTTTCATTGGAATATTCATGGCTTACAATTATACAATATATACATATATCGATGCCTTGGTGCGAAAGGGTTGTAACTCATAATTTCACCGAAAATGGTTTTATGGTGTTTTTCAATGAAGGAGCAATATACACACATGTTGTAAAAATATTAAACTTGAAAGCTAAAATTAAACTACCAAAAAAGTATATTGTCCAAAGGTTGTAACTCAAACAGACATATTTTGTTGGTGCGAAACGGTTGTAACTTAAGTTACAACCGTTTCGCACCAACATTTTGATAATATTTTGAATAAATCCTAGTGCAAAACAGTTGTATCTCAATATCTTATAAATATTTAGTGGATTTAATTTCTTTCAAACTAATTGACAAGTTAATAAAACAGTCTCAGCTTCTGATTCCTTGTTATTTACATAATTGTTGAGCTTTCATTCAGACATTATACAAGAATTTGAATAACTTATACATATTTCAAACATAAATCAATTCCAATGCTTATAAAAGAAACAATATCATAGTACATTGCTTTATTTGACTAACAGTACTATTATAGTGAATTTTTTTCAACATAAAATTGTCATTGGTATAATGTTGCAAAATAGCAAGAAAAAGTAATGGAACTATTTTTGGTTTTACGAAAATGAAATTACCGTAACTCAAAATAAATTTATTATAACAATTACCATACAATTATATTATGATTGTATCATAGTTTGGAGACTTTTGAAAACATGTCAGAGTTAAATTGCATACCAATACATGCACAGTGCTTTAACAGAGCTTGCTTGTTAACTGGTTCATTTTTTCTGGTTTCTACATATTGTGATGACAGGGATAAGAGATTAAGAGAAAGGGAAGGAGATAACAGTAGAAAAGTCATATTCAGATGCTTATACATTTGGTACATTTTTCTTGGATGACTGGGAATGTGTTTTTATTTTTGCCTAAGATACAAAAGAGAAAGAACATCAAAACAATCGGCAATCTGATTTATACTCTCATACAAATCCGTCAGTCTCGTGTTTCGATGCTTTTTTAATTACTAAATGTTAGAATAACTTAAAGAAATTATACAATTATTACTCAATTCTTGATTTGGTTTTAAACTTACATGAATTACTATTGGAATATTTTCATGTATTGTCAAAAACAAATTGTATAAATATTGTACTAGAATTTATTTACGTTACAAGACAATGTCTGACTAGATATGTGAACAAATTTTTCTTTGACAACTTATTGTAAACAGTAAGTTTAGATACATATACATAATAATAAAATAATTATGTATAGACAAAAGTATTACAATATAACAAAGATGTTACGTGTAGATGATATAAACCTACATGTAGATAAAAGATGTTAAAACTAAAATTCTTAAAAAAAATATTAAAGGATTTCTCAGTAGCAATAGAAAAATCTAAACCTAACATTATATCCCTAAAGCAAAGATTAAAAATGTAACATGCTTGTTTACATGCCTGTTTGATTGAGCTTTTCAAGGACAGCAGTAGTAAATGCAATCAACTGTCAACTCTTCTGGCACAAATTTAAGCAAAACTCAACTAAACATGTTCATGGTGTTAAAATTGAAAAATCACAAATATCTGCTGATGGGACAAAAGAAAAAGACTTTCCATTAAACTGCAAGCCAACAGTATGATGTATGGTTGAATTACACAGATAAACAGGCTACATGTATATCTTGCTTAAGTTACATAGGTCTATTATTTTAGAAATAATATATCCCAAACTGTGATTTTATCGCTCAATAAAATCACTGTTTGGAGGTCGGATGTGTGGAATTACGAGGGCAGAGGGCGTAGCCCGAGTGATATAATGATGCACATTCAATCAACAAACAGTGATTTTATCCACTGATTCCAAGCGATTTGGATTTATTATTTTGATTCTAACACGACATCCACAAATAAAATTTTAATGCTGCCATACCTTATATATAGCTTAATTCCGCCCGATTTGTTCCGTACTCATTTTCAGCGCATCACATTTTTAGTGGTTACTTTGCGTGTATAATGATAACATCACATGTCTTAATATAGAATGTCATTATACAGTGATTTTATTGCATTATAACGCACACTTTTGGTTCTTCTATGTTCAATAGTGAAAAATGCGGGTCATGTTAGAATATTAAGTAAAATATGTTATTGACCCTTTGTTTTCTGTTAGATAAAAGTAAATTATCAGATATATTCTATCTGCTATTTAAAATCATTCTTAAAGATATTAATCACTTCTTTAGCTGTATGTGCGTTTGTGTGCACACCTGTGAATTTTATTGGGGTGAGGGGATCGCATTTTAATAATTTTTATTATTTGCAGGCCTTATTTTTTTTTATTTAATTACTGACTGATTTATATAATTATAAGGACTGTAATTAGAGTTGTAAGAATAGCATGAGCTTAGAAGCTTAGAACATCTATTATCATCTTTCTCATACTTTTGGCTTAATTAAGTAAAGAAGATCCTGGATAATGCTTAAATATATAGAATTTGTACACAAAAGCACATCCTAGGAATGATCTAAGTTTTCAAATTAAGAAAAGCCTATGTATAGAATAGATGTAAAATAAAATGAAAGTATTCCCATTTTCTAAAGGCTTATATTAACAAAAATAAATGTGTCTTAGATGGTTTTGTCATTATGTAAGTTTACATTTTGAATTGGGGAATTGGGAAAATTTACCTTTGATTCTTGCAAAAGCATACATGTTAATGCATATTTGGTACTTGTGATTGGTTTGACAATCTGAACTGTGTGTCACATGGAAAAAATATTATATAAAAAAGGGAATTTCTTTAAAAAAAAATCATTTGACTAAAATTATATTTTAAAAACATAAAATTTGAGGGTTCTTCACTGAAATATCCAGGCAATATGTTAAATTAGTTCATACTAAACACAACTAAGCTTTGATCTGTTCATTTGATCCATTACAATTATCAGAATTTAAAGCAAAAATTTAGTTACAACCCTTTCGCACCAAATCATTTTTTGATTTTTTTTATTTTTTTGGTGCGAAAGGGTTGTAACTGAAACTTTATCAAATATCTCTTTATCCTGGCAAAATAAAATAACCTTTCCAATCAATTATATATCAGTAAATGAATGAAAGCCAAAAACCAAAATTAAAGAAGTATTTATTAGAATGTAAAAGAATAAATAAGTTTTTTGTCTCTCCTGAATAATTTCAAAATATTGAGTTACAACCCTTTCGCACCAAGGCATCGATATATGTGATTTACTAAGCCATACTTAAAAATCTTTTCACAATTTTTCCTGAATTTTCAATATATTTCATTTTTGCTTAAAGATCCTGTATGTTTTGTGATTGATATTGTAACTGTGTATACCACACTTGCAAAAAATTGTATATGCAAATAAAACAATTTTCAAACATCAAAGAATATATAAAATGTGTACTGCAAATATTTGTGCACATTATATTTAATCAATAAATTACATGCATTCATTTTTTAATGGAAAATTTGAAATAGAATTTATAGAAAACAAATTTTTAATGACCACCCTTTATTTACATGAAATGTTAAATTGGGTAATATCTTTATAAATAATGCTTATTGGAACTTACAATATTGACAAATCTTAATTTGAGCATCATATTTATGAAATAAAACCATGAAAAAATTGTGTCACATGATCTTTAAGGCTCTGACTATAACAAAACCTTTATACATAAGGTTTTTTAACACTAAACTGTATATTTATCACAAATAATAGCTATATAAGTGAATAACTACACATTTCCAAGGGCTTCTGGCCAGTTGAGAAAATTGAAAAAAAACATAGATTTAATATGATTTACAGTCTGTTATTTCCAAGGGCTTCTGGCCAGTTGAGAAAATTGGAAAAAAACATAGATTTAATATGATTTACAGTCTGTTTAGATATATTAGTTAGAATATGTCAATGCACGTGCAGACACTTTGTTTAGGTGATTAAATATCACTCCCCAAACAACATTTTATGATGTAAACGTTGTCAGCAACATGTAGGTATATTATTACCATAATTGCACCATATTTGGAATGACTTATATATTGTGTAAAACAATATTTTGTCAGTCCTAATGCTTTTGGTCTGTAAACTCTGTGTTTTTCAATGTTTTATTTTACGAACATTAAATTTTTTTTTAAAGTATGTAGATATCTAAGTGAATACAGTATACAATTCCTACTTGCACTATAGTATATATTTCATACTGTAAACTTACAATGAGATCTATTTAATCACAGGAACTTGAAATTCTATCAAATAACCAATATTAATTATAATATCCAAATATACCCCCTATATACTATAAAAAATGCTTTTTTTTAGTATATAGGGGGTATATTTTGCATATTATCGTTAATAGTGATAGAATTTCAAGTTCCTGTGATTTAATGTAGAAATATGTATAATGTGAAAAAGAAAGACAAACTTTTCTGTAATTGTACCAGCAAATGTTAAATTCTTCTGATAAATTAAATTCAGATAATAGATCTACTAGTACTAATGAAACATAATTATAGTTATATACACAGTAGCCACTTACCTTCAAAAACTGAAGATTTTTTTTCACAGCCTTAATACCTGTCACAGCACCTTTTTCCTCGTCGTTAATGTACAAAGTAACCGAATTAGCGCTAATATCTTCTTTCAAGAACCACATCATCTTCACCCTTTATAGCATACGATTTTTAATAAAATCAAAATTCTAAAATTGTGACCTGATTATGCAGTTAGATCTATGTCAGTGAATTCCGCGAACGAGCTGTCCCTCTGATGATGCTGATGACGTAGATTTCTGGACGAGTCAATTTTTTCTTTACGTCTTTTATGGGGGTGTCAACTGTATAAGTCGAAATTATTGTATCGTTTGCTTAAAATTTGAGGAGCATATATTGCATTTTTCATTAATAAATACATTTGTTTTCTGAATTTTCACTTAAATGTTCAATTTTGATATATGCCGGAAATTTGCTGATGAGAATAGGTGTTTTATCTTCCGTGTATGTGACCACCCCTACATTATCGTATCAATTCGTCCGTCGCCGCCTATTCGCTTTGAACTTTGGGCGGGCGCAATGCGTATGAGATTAAAGCAGTTTGGAGGTCCGATCGTCCAACAGTATTTTTAAAGAATTTTTAAATATCTGATTGTTAAATAGATCTCTATAGACAAGTTGACGTATTCAGAGAAGTCTTTTTCTCGGGCAGGATGTCGTTTCTGCAGAAAGTGGCGGGTTGTTTGTTGGTAAGTGTGACTTTGTTTTTAGTATTAAAGAAATATTTTTAGTATTTTAAGAAATACCAGTAGGATTATGTTTTAAATAAATAGTTTGAAATCTATATTATCTTTGACAGCTTTTTGTTTAAAGAGTGTTCTCTAGCGTCTAAGTTAAGTCAGAAATCCCAATAACTCCACACAAAATGTATTAACTTAAGAACAATTTTGTTTTGATTTTTTGTAATGCTAGAACACTGTCTGGTAGTCAGCAAAATGCCTTTCATGAAAGTATTGAATAGATTAATTTCATATAAATCTTTTTTATAATTTAACTGTATGAATGTATATAGATCTACTTTTGTCTTTAATTTTTATCTGTCATTCATTTAATTCATGTGACAACATGCATAAATTTTATTGAAGAAAAGATTATTATAGTTATACAATATCCAATTCCTTTGGCATATGTTTTTACAAGAACTGTCAAAATGATAACCTCCTTTGGTATGTTTATTTAAAAATGACCATTTAAAGCAGTTTGCAGTTAATTTCCTGTGTTAAAAATTGACATCTGTCTAAAATGATAAATATGCAATGTTGGAAGAGAACAACTTCACACCTTCTACTGCAGTCCATAATCATTTATTTGTCAAGATGACTGTTGTTTAATTAGTATGTCATTATACTAGACAGTATGATTTATATAAAGATTCTATATAGTTAAAGTTAATATTTCTGTTGAATTTGCTATGCAGTAACTGTCCCATGGTAAAGAAAATCTTATGATTTTAAAAACTGTAAGGTAATTTTTTTTCACTAACCATGCAATTACAACCATAAATAACTAAAACATTTAAATTGACCTGCATGAACTTGTAAATTTCTCTTTTACAAAGGTCTTTATAAACAATTGAATTACATATCACATTTATCACTGACTTAACAGACACTAAAGGCCCCCCTCTAAAAATGACATTTGGTCCCCCCCACCTGGTCCATCAAATTTACATTGTGCATTATATGTTGTATATATGCATCTTTTTTTCAATTAATTTGGTTATTTTGTTTATCTATTTTGTTATTTTATAAGTTAATTTGTACAAATTGAAAACCTCATTCACAACTTACATAAATTTAAGTCTTTTGAAAAGGATTAATGAACAAGCTATTGTTAAGGTATTTAATTACTAACTTGATAAATAGATGATATAATCTATATTAGTTATAAATAATGGAAATAATTGATTAATGGAGATAAATCTTTATAAATAGGATTAATTTATAATGAATTTGGACAAGTAAAAGTAAAGTCGACAGTTCTTGCTTCTTCCACATGATCAAGCAAGTTGACAATTCTTGTTTACATGCGGTAATTGATAAAGAATTCAATTTTAGTTGATTGCTTTAAATTAAAGCTAAAAGTACCGGTTTTCCAGGTCTGTACCACGGTATGTACTACAGTCTATCATCATGTCTCAGACCATGGTTTACCGGTAAACCGGTTTAACCGTGCACCTCTTCCATGATCCCAATTCATGACACATAATTATAAAATATATAAAATATAAATGTTTTTCATTGTAACTACTGTCAAAGTCGATATATCAATGTTTCATTGATATTTGTCTCTCGATATATTGATACAAAATTTTTCATCAATATGACAGCCCTAAGTAAAATCTTATATATGTACAATTTATATAATGCTTCTAAAACAATTTTTAAATATCCAAGAATATGTAAAGTATACAGGGACTGCGTTCAGGGCGAAGTCAGGCGAAAACTTTGCCGTAAATATTTTCACTTCGCCCTATATGACCTGAAAAGCGAAATTCTAGCCGCCCTAAAATCTCTATGAAATGTCTGACATCCTGGAGGCAGATTTAATTGTGTAAGCTGAGGTAATTAGCACACGCGCTGAAGCGTGGCCATAGCGACATTTGGTTTCACACTTGGAAATCCACATCGCTAAAAATAGCGCATTGATTATATGGTAAATTAAAGCTTTGAAAGACCCTGATATGAAAGCAGCAGATGATAAAAAATATAAAAAAGCAAGCTAATTGATAATTAAGTTACCTCAAACGTATATTGGTGTCTTATTTACAATATCCCCTGTATGTTTTGTTTGATTTACAGTATTCCCTAAACGTTTTGTTTGCCTATATGTCCTGTTTGATTTACTAGTTCCCCTAATTATATGTCCTGTTTGATTTACAATATCCCATATACGTTTGTTATCACCATTACATTTATGATAGTACTAATTTTCATCATTAAAACTGATGTAAATTGATAGAATTTGGATAATTATTATGAATTAAAGAACTTTTTTTTTAATTGTTAATTTTTAATTTTTTTTTGTTAATAAATTGTATTTAAAAAGTAGAGTCAGAAACTGTTGAACCTAAAAAAATATTATAAAATGTTGTGTTGATGTATTAATCAAATGCTTACATAAACTTTATTGAGATACTTCATTAAATATCATCGTAGCGATTTTCAAATACACATTTGTTTATTTTTCATGCCATTATACATTTATTTTTTATATGCATGTACATATAAAGGTGTACATGTATATTTTGTGAAATAAAATTAGAAAAAAAAATCCAATGATATAACTCGATTTGATGATCACTTCTCCCTAAATTTCAAAACTTCTCCCTATTTTTTCTGAAGGGAGAAGTCACTTCTCCCTAAATTTTCAGTCCAAGATAGTCCCTGAGTATGTGCTGCAAATATTTGTCCACATTATTATGTAATTATTAAAATATATACAATTTTGTTTCTTATTGAAAAATTTGACTTGGATTTTATAGAAAATAAATTTCTTATTACCTGATCCCTTTATTAACACGAAATGTTTAAGTCGGTAATAATTGCAAATAATGCTTTTTGGAACTTACAATAATGATAAATTTTAATTTTAGCATCATATATATATAAAAAAACAATATAAAATTTTTGTAGCAGGATCTTTTAACCATTATAACCATTATAATTACAGTTAACGATGATTCAGATATTAAATTGAAACTTTTGCTTAGTTGGCCATGTGTAAAATGTAATACTGTTTAAGATATTTCTTTCTCAAATCAGAGAACTTCGGGCAAATAAGGAAAAGAATTACACTCATTCTATATTTGATTAAACTGGCAATTTTCACAAAAAACGTTCATAATTGTCTTCCAAATTCTACCAACTGTGCCATCAATACATTTATAATTAAGCTTTTTATCGTGTAATTGGCCATTCTTAGTTAAAATTTACACCCCTATCAAAATTTGATAAAAAATACTGATTCTAAAAAATGCAAAACTGTTAGTCTTTTTACAAACTCAATGTTGCCATACCACGTGACTTTTCGGGTACGGAACATGTCGATTTTTCACCCGATTCAGGTATGTTTTTTATTCATAACTTATTTATCACTCAACCGATTTTGATGAGATAAGGCGCAGAGTACCCGTAATTATATCAGTTATCCACGGTATATCAAAATTCTGAAAACCCAGGAATGGTTTTTGAGAACATTCGAGTACAGTTTTCTTTTCATAGCCTGAGCCGAGGGGAACGGCAAGTAGCAAGTAAAAGTAATGGACTTATTTTGGTTTTACCAAAATGAAATTACCGTAACTCAAAATAAATTTATTATAAATAATTATTGTCATACAATATATTATGATTGTATCATAGTTTGGAGACTTTTGAAAACAAGTCAGAGTTAAATTGCATACCAATACATGCACATTGCTTTAACTCACTGTCAGTCTGGAGCTTGCTTGTTAACTGGTTCATTTTTTCTGGTTTTTATTTGTTTGGGTCGTCAGACCAAACAAATAATGGTAGCGAAATTTCAGAGTCTAATGTTCTTAATTGCAAATGCCGAAAGTAGTCCACTTTTTTGAAGCGGTTACTTCCCTTTTGTATGTACACTAAAGCCGAAAAATTCAGGGGAGATCACTGCGTAAAGATGGTCAAAGACAGGCGCATCAATTTTCAAGCAAAGTAATTCCCGAATGGTCGAAGATTTCTAATATTGTTTTCTGGTATTTTCTGATCGAAAATAACTAAATACAAAGCGGACATTCAATCTCTGACACAGAAGTTTATGACAAACCTAACAACAAGTAGTTCTCAAAACAGCTTAAAACTAGCGATTTAAAAGAAAGAAATATTTTATTTTGTTACAAGTAATCCAACAAATTACAACGCATTTAAAGTTAAACAATAGCGTTGGCTTATTGAATTGTCAATAAATGCACAATCACAAATTACGCGGATGAATATGATTTTATCAATGAAATACTATTTTTAGCCATGTAGATTACCGAATACTACACAAACCGAGTAGTGGAATATATAGATTCTACATGTCGGACTGTTTGGGCGAGAGGATTTTCGCTAAAATATTTACTTCAATTTTAAACAACAGGTTTACCCTGAACAAAATACCTCGAAATTAATAAGGATTAAAAACCTGAATGCAATGGAAGTTCTAAATTTAGAATGACTTGATATTATTCAGGCATTCTGTGTATAACTTCTTCGTGGTACAGTGGTAACGCGCTCGCTTAGTGAGTGAGAGGTCTCGAGTTCGAATCCCAGTCGAGGAAATTTTTTTTTTGTTAAATTCTTTTTTTAATATTTTTTGTTAAGGAAGTAGCCATGATTTACAAGGATAAAGTGTGGCTGTCGTAAAAAAAGTACATAAATGATTTTTTTGATGCAACTCTAGTTATGCAGAATTCCGTATGTGCCTTACAAAATGAATTATAATACATAAAAATAAACTTATACAGGAAAATGCATACAGATATACAGTACGATTTAGATTGCAAAGATCAGAAAATACCAAAGAACTTGAAGCCCTTTGATTCTTTATAAATATACATGCTTATAGTAAGCTTCAGGATTATTTACATCTGTGTTAAACAACAGTTAAAAGTCGTTACTAGCCCAAATTTAGAATAATATGGTTTTCTTCAGGCCGTTCACATATAAATTTAACCGTGGCTGAAGGGTTTTCGGGCTCGCTTAGGAAGCGAGAGGTCTGGAGTTCAAATCCCAGTAAAGGTAACTCATTTTTTTAAATTGTTAAAGTCAAATAAACATTGGATTGAATATCAGTGTTGCAATTAGTCTTATAGCCAATTTACTACAATTAAAACGCTGGAAAGCATTGGTGGCACTAAACATATAATCTCACAACCTGCACCTTTCTTACATTCTGAGACCCAAACAAATTCAGCGCCTTCTGTGCTTTGATTACATATTGTGACGACAGGGAAGGAGATAACAGTAGAAAAGTCATATTCAGATGCTTATACATTTGGTACTTTTTTTTCTTGGATGACTGGGAATGTGTTGTTTTTTTTGCCTAAGATACAAAAGAGAAAGAACATCAAAACAATCGGCAATCTGATTTATACTCTCATACAAATCCGACAGCCTTGTGTTTCGATGCTTTTTTAATTACTAAATATTAAAATAACTTAAAGAAATTATACAATTATTACTCAATTCTTTATTTGGTTTTAAACTTACATGAATTACTTTTATAACTTACATGTATTACTATTGGAATATTTTCATGTTTTGTCAAAGACAAATTGTATAAATTAATATTGTAATTTATTATTTATTATATTACAATTTATTTACGTTACAAGACAATGTCTGACTAGATATGTGAACAAATTTTTCTTTGACATCATATTGTGAACAGTAAGTTTAGATACATATACATATGTATAGACAAAAGTATTACAATATATTCTAACACGACCCACATTTTTCCCTATTGAACATAGAAAAACCGAAAGTGTGTGTTATTATGCTATTTAAAATCATTCTTAAAGATGTTAATCTCTTCCTCAGCTGTATGTGCGTTTGTGTGCACACCTGTGAATTTTATTGGGGTGGGGGGATTGCATTTTGTAATTGTTATTATTTGCAGGCCTTATTTTTCTCATTTAATTACTGACTGATTTATTATAATCATAATAAACAATGAAATTTGGGACTGTAAAGAGTTGGAAGAATAGCATGAGCAGTGAAGTTAGAAGCTGAGAACATCTATTATCATCTTTCTCATACTTTTGGCTTAATAGTAAAGAAGATCCTGGATAATGCTTAAATAATATAATTTGTACACAAAAGCACATCCTGGAAATTATCTAAGTTTTCAAATTAAGAAAAGCCTATGTATAGAATAGATGTAAAATAAAATGAGTGTTCTCATTTTCTAAAGGCTTATATTAACATCTTAGATGGTTTTGTCATTATGTAAGTTTACATTTTGAACTTTGATTCTTGCAAAAACAAACATATTTGGTACTTATGATGGGTTTGACAATCTGAACTGTGTGTCACATGGAAAAAATTATTATATATAAAGTGAATTTCTTTAAAAAAAATCATTTGACTGAAATTTTATTTTAAAAACATAAAATTTGAAGGTTTTTCACTGAAATATCTAGGCCATATGTTAAATTAGTTCATACTAAACACAACTAAGCTTGGATCTGTTCATTTGACCCATTACATTTATCAGAATTTAAAGCAAAAATTTAGTTACAACCCTTTCGCACCAAATCATTTTTTGAATTTTTTTTATTTTTTTTGGTGCGAAAGGGTTGTAACTGAAACTTTATCAATTATCTTTTTATGCTGACAAAATGAAATAACCTTTCCAATCAATTATATATCAGTAAATGAATGAAAGCCAAAAACCAAAATTAAAGAAGTATTTATTAGAACGTAAAAGAATAAATAAGTTTTTGTCTCTCCTGAACAATTTCAAAATATTGAGTTACAACCCTTTCGCATCAAGGCATCGAAATACATTGCTCATGGTGCTAAGATTTTAATCATATATTCACTTTCTTTTTCAATTCAGATATGGTATATAAAATAATGAACCTTTCTTGTCAAATCAAAATTTTGAGAAACATTCAGCTAGTATAAAGTATAAGCTATATTATGCAAGCATTTCAAGTTATATGACCGGTGTCAATTTCTCTAATGATATTTTCGTTATTCACTGAAACTACTTTTTCGCAGCAAACAAAGAATTGACCAATTAAATGTAACGTCACCTCCCAATTATTTAAATGACCTCCGCAAAATCTTGTTTCTCTTGGCTTCATAACCTTTAAAGGTGTGTCCTTGGGTTCAGCCATATCTTTTCATTGTGTTAAATATTTATTTTATCATGTTTCCCTCATCATAATTATTTATCTTTATATAATTGGCTAAATTAATCGCGACTTGTTTAAGATTTTATGTAACTACCAGTGACTTAGATTTTACATGAGGGACGGAAACGTGAAGGTCAAGGTCATTACGGAAAAATTACTAGGAAAGGGTCGTTCTTTAGATATAATACTGTGAAAAAATCGATAAATATTAAACGCGGAAAGTTGTTAATTTGGGAAAAAAATAATTAACATCAGGAGTGAAATTTTAATTTGATACTTTTTTGTTTCAAAAAGACACTGATCAATCAATAAAAGTAACGGATTCAATTGGATTTTGTAATTTACAAATTCGACGAAAAATTGTGCATGGCCGAAATGCCCGAAATGAACAAATTGTCGGCTCAATTAAGAACGATTAAATGGGTGCAAGAATAAGCGCGAGTCAAAGCTGGGAAAGCCAGTGAGACCTCGGGAAATCTGGATGAATTTTAGCTCAGTAAATATTTATTGCGAAACGCAATTAAATGATGAACAATGTGTTTCACCCGAAATTGTAAAAAATGGGGAAATCCCCAGTTGCTAGAACGAGATGCTGGAGAAATTCCAGAACGAGGCTCTGAGAACATTTATAAAATTGTTTTAAATTCACTTCATATTTTGAATTTATAATCACACAAATATAATGTTTATATGTTTTTTTATATAAAACAAGCTTTTCAGGCGAGTACGTAGTTTATTTTTAAATACATCTTTTTCAATAATTATTGTAATGTCTTGTAAAAATCAGACATTCTTTTGATGTTCTTTTTCTCAAGATATTTCTTGAATAATATTATATACATTACAGGATTAGATATATTATTTTATTCTCATAAATTATCATAGGAAAGGTTCGTGACTAATGGTCACGAACCTTTCCTTGTTTGTAATTCGACATGGTATTGATAAACATCATTAAAATATATATTCCCTTATTTCATTTGAAAGCAACATCGTTTGTGATTCAGTATAGGCAACAGAAAATTTTCTTGAAATTTAATAGTCATAAAAAGTATCAAAATCTCTTGCCAAAGGATTTTGATGGGAATTCTTGATCATGTTTATATCATACGCTGCGAATAAATACGCAACCATTATGAAAATAATTGAAACGTTTCAACCCAAATGACTTCATAGTACATATGTTTGTTAACTGCAGTCGTTAACAAACAAGCATAGTGTATGTGGCATTGAGTAAAATATATCACCCCACGAACCTTTCATCACGAATCTTTTCTCAGCATATTTCAGTTTCAATAATGTTGTTTATACAGCTACAAAATGTTTCATTTTTGGCATAATATACTAATTTTTACGAATCTTAGAACATTTCATGTGCTGGAAGTAGACATATTGCATTCATAAACCCTTAAAATCAGATAACAAACCTTTCAATTTTAACCCAACCCACGTCACAACGATAAATTCTACATAAATAATACAAAAATTTGCCCACTATGAACATTGTGGTAATATGAAAGTATTATATTGTGATATTAATACAAACAAGAACATGTAACGTTGTTTCAATGATAAAAACACTTCACTTGCAATATATGGTTAAAATGATAACGAACATTTCATACTATCCGGCGACAAACACTATCCCCTTACCATTTTTTATGAGTTATTGTTACTGAGATCTAATTTACAAATTTATAATCGTGAATTGGTCCAAAATAAAACGGCATCAAACAAAACGAAAACAATACAATTATAGCATCTAAATACACATTCACATTTTATAAATTGGACGGCGACAATCACGAACCCCTCATTTTCGTAACTTTAGGTGAATATTATTAAACAATTATTCATGATCAAATGGCGAGTTATTGTGTGTTATTTAAGGTAACATCTACCTTCTTAAACCAGCATAGACTTACAGGCAAATAACCTGCAATAATGAGGATAGACGGTGGCGACAAGTAAAAACTAAGGGTGTAAATTCTAACTGAGAACGGCCGTAATATGTTCGCTTCTAAAAAACTTGTTATACCTATTCAGACAAGGAATGTTAGCGGTTAACCTTTGTGTACACAAAAAATGCAATGTCACTCTCATATTATCATAGCGGCACTGTTTTTGTGTGCAAAGTAAAACTGACTAAATTTTTGATTTTTTGATTTTTGGGTCAGGTGCCTAAACATGAAATGCCTTTTTAATGCTTTGCAGGTCTTAGCATGCTTGGTTGCTTGTCAACCTGTACCCGATTATGAGTGTGAATGGTCTTCAGGAAAAGAGGATGACAGGTCATCTGGAAAAGAAAAAGAGCCATTATGCAAATGGTCATCAGAATCTGACATGTCAAGTGATTGTGAGATATGGAATCCAGAGTTGCCTGCAAATGTCGCATGGTCTACTACAGAGTCTGCTAATTCCAGCTGTACTGACATTGTAGCCGAGCCAGTCTTCAAGAAAACTTTCAAAGACTACATATATTGTAAGTAATACTCAAGGAGGAAAATTAGTCTATAATGAAAAAAATAAAGTGTATAATTATGAAACGCTTGAAATGAATGCATGTTTTTAGTCAAAAATTTGTTATTGACATTTTTGGAAGGAATTTGACTCTTTGAATTAAATAATAAAATCCAACCAATTCAATATACTGTGAGCAGTGTTCAATCTAGAAATAAAAATGAATTTGCAGGATGCCCATAAACAAGGGGGTCATTTGAGAAAAAGGGGGGCCCTAAGCCCCTAATACATGAATATATAGTAGGGATGGCAACGAGTAACCGGTTAACCGAGTACTCGATCGAACGTCCGAATATTGGTTAACAAAACTGATATCCGATTACTCGGAAAAATATATATATTTTCTATTTTTTTGCGATTTAGAAAGATTGGTGTATCCAATTGGTTCAGAAATTCGGAGATGTGCATGTATCTTCATACATACCCGTTAAATGCAATCAAAACATCCTTGCAGAGGTGCGAAAATGATATCATAACTTTAACGAGGCGATCAACAGTTTGGCACGCGCACCTGCGTCGCTTTATATCATCCAGCCCTCTTATGATATTTAATTACCTTAATTGTATAGCCGAAGTAACTGCTTTGAAAACAACAAAGGGCGATTGCTATCATGAATGTAAAGAATAAAGGTAGCTAGTATTTAGAGTAGACCCGGTAAGACTTTTGTTGGCGCGGATCAGTCTATACTATTTCAAGAAGAAAAAAGATATATGAATTGTTATACTTGTTTAAAACTTGATATTGCATTAATCAAAACGTAAAATATTATGTTGTTGATTTAATTATAATTAATTTGTCTCCCGTGCAGTCATATTTACTATCTACAGAATTCTATTAATTTAAATAGAAAACGAATGTAGCATGCAGACGGTGTTGATATTGTGTTAAACTTTGAAGATCACTGGAAATCATCCGAGTAACCGAGTACTCGATCGGAAAAATGAGCGAGTACTCGAGTATTGATTTTGGTATTCGTTGCCATCCCTAATATATAGACATCAAATTCAAATATTTAAGTACAGGTATACCTTTTAACCTTCTTGTTTCTACATCCAATACACTTAAAATAACAGAATCATTGTAAAACATTATTCAATTCAAAATTTAAAATGGGATTTTCATAACTTAAATTGGTACAGTCATACAATAGGTGATTCAGGTATGCACATTTAGAACTTTCTCTGAGTAGTCCATTTTCACAGATATAATTAAAGAAATGTAATAAGAAAAACATTCATTCATATTCGAACCTACAACCTTCAAATTGAAACTGAGTCATAACTGATCACTAAGGCTAGTTCAGCAAGCGTTATGTCTAATATAATTACTGACAAATTTCCATTGAATATTCAAATATCTCGGGTAAATATGACAATAATCATATAATTTAATATACATGATGATGTACTGACATTCCATCTAATGGTCCTTTTCATTGAAAACAGTTTCTAATTTACAATATATAGATTGATATCCAATCAGCTGGTAGTTATTGATGATTTATATTGCTGTTGTATAATTATTTATTTCTTTAACAACCCATAGATGCATCATTCTTTGTTACGTTTTGATTTTCATTAATAATTTTTAAAAACAGGCCTAAAACAGAATACTATAGAAAGAGATGGAAAGTTGTAGCAAACTTAAATACTACAGCAACTTAGGAGTAAATTAAGTTTAGTTTTCATAAAAAATTGCGTGAAAATTTTTTGTAAGCATAACAGAAAATTAACATTATGTCAAGATGGCTGCTGTTTTATGGTAAAACCTGTCTTTCCCCGCCAGTCTGCAAGTACACATGGAATGTTATGATTGGTCAATTGTGACATTTCTGGCCATTTCAGAGTCAATAAAAGTAGCCATGAGAGGTTTTTTTTTTCAGTTAGCAATTTTGTTTTAATCGGAACAGTAGATGACTAGAGCATTTTGTTATATTTTCATTTAACTTTCTTTTGTTAAATCTAGCAAATTCTGTACTAATTAATACTAGAGAAATTGTGGAATTAACATAGATATCAAAATAGTTGTAATTTAAACATTTAGACTTAGCTCAAAACAAATGCATCATTGAAAAAGACTTATTCGTATAGGAATAGTTGACAATAATTATTGCCAGCTCAAATTGTGAGCTCATCGTTACCCTTAATCTTATATTTGCATTTCACCACAGTTATTTTACATGTTTAAATCTAATGATTATTTCTTAATTTTCTAGCTGAAGTCAGCTCTGGACAGAAATTGAAAAGAAAGGCACTTACATACCTAAGCATGAAAATGTCTTTGAAGACGCTGTGTTTATGTGGAAGAAAATGTATTAATTCATGGACAATAAACATGATTCGACAAGTTCGAGAACAGTTTTGGTTAAATACAAAGCCATCTAGAATGGCATTATTAAAGTCACACTTTGAAACATCAGAAAAGCATGGCAAATTTAGGTATTTTAATGTTAAAGTTGGAAAACAAGTTCATCATGTTTGCTCAAAGGCATTTCAGAACGTTTTTAGAATTAATAAAAATACATTGACAAGAGTTGCTGAATTGTTCTATGAGGAATCTGTATCAACTGTTGGGAAATCACCTAGGGACTGGAGTAAGAACACTCTGATACTAATTACATGGCTAGAGAATTATTTCAATTTTTATGGGGAGAGAATGCCTCATAAAAAAGACATTGTGTTACCATATGGGACTTTCATTCAGGATATTTACCATACTTATAAAGATGAGATGAGAAATCCGGTCAGCAGATCACAGTTTTATAAGACTTGGTCTGACAACTTTGCCCATGTAAAAGCCAAAAAGGTAAATGTATTTTAATGTATTGGTAGTGTGTTTATTTTATTATACATAATGATTACCCAACCTCCAGTCAAAGACTTAATTCATTTTTGATTGTTGAAAATATTTTAAATCAGTGACTTTTTTTGTTTTATTGATACAAAATCGTTATATATTAGCTTCCTGGATGTCCAACAATGTCTTCTCAACAAAGTTTTTTATAATTATTATTTCCTTCGAAGAAGAGGGGGTATATTGTTTTGCTAATTTTGTTCTGTCAGTCTGTCCGTCGGTTAGACCACATGGTTTCTGCTGATTATCTTGAAAACTATTTATCAGAAATTCTTCATATTTCACATACTGATTGAGAGGTCATAACTAGTAGATAACCCCTATTGATTTTGGGGTCTAACCGTCTATAGGTCAATGTCACAGTGGCCTTAAATTTCAGAATGGTTTCCGCTGATAATCTTGAAAAAAAAAATTATCACAAAGTCTTCATATTTCACATACTGATTGGTCATATCTTGTAAATGACCATTATGGATTTTGAGGTCACTAGGTCAAAGTCACAAGAGCCTTAAATGTCAGAATGGTTTCTGCCGATTATCTGGAAAACAATTCATCACAAAGTCTTCATATTTCATATACTGATTAGTCATAACTAGTAGATGATGTATATTGATTTTGGGTTCACTAGGTCAAAGGTGAAGGTCACAATTGCCTTAAATGTAAGAATAGATTTGTAACATTTTTTTCTTCCATATGTAGAACACGTCCACGTACCCATAATATAGCATTTTTCCATAACAAATTACCAATAGTATGAGTCAAGAGACATTGATATTAAGTATATTCATCTTAATTTTATGTTTATTTTCTTAAACTTTATTTTTAGACTAACAGTTTTACAAAATGTACTACATGTGTTATGCTGGAGAGACAGATGGCAAAAACATTTAATGCTGAGCTAAGGGCAGAATACAGAAAACAAAAAGAGGCACATAATATAAGACAGATGTAAGTTCAAAATAATTTTCTTCTGTAACTAATGACTGGACATTTTAAGTCCTTTTCATAAAATACAGACATTTATTTCGGTAATGACACTTTACATGTATTTCACCTAAGTAACATAAATTTCAAATCTAATAATGTAACATATTGGGGTTACATACAAAATACAAATGTCTGTAAAATTTTTAATCAAAATATCATAATTTTTTATCAAAATTATGTAAACCAGAGCTGGGAAGGAATAAGGAATTTGATGCTCTTTATAATATTCGTTTTCCATGTTCGAATATTTTCCAATATTCGGTTTTGCAAAGTTTGTTCCAATATTTCTCTTTCAACTGAGTATCCATAATTGATAAGGTGGAATACTAGACTTCTTTAATATGCTTGGAAAAAATGACGATTCAGAAAGATCTTCATTCCTATGTCAAAGATTATATTGATTATAAATCAATATATATGTTTATATACTCGCGTTTGAATTTGATTCATAATTTGATTATCTTTTGTTATGCTAAGTTATCCGGCTGCTGATCTTATGTATTACTAAAGGGATTTGACTTATTTGACAATAAATCTCGTAGACTCTCAATATTCTAAACCACAATTACACATAATAATATTGAAACTTAACTTGAACATATTAAATATTAGATAAGGTATGAAACATTCTGAAGATAAGTTTAGCAGTATAATAATGCAGTGAAATAATGCAGTAAATAACATATAATAAATATTAAATTTTGTACTATTACCCTAATACTTTTACACGGTTTTGTACATTTGTAAACTATCTTTTGTTTTGGGCTGGTGGCCTATATGAAGCAATAAAGATATTGTATTGTATTGTATTGATAGGAATGATTAAAGCACAGAAAACAATAAACGTAGATAGTTTACTGTCTTGCTATTGTATCCTTTGTGCTTCATAATGTTGCATAAATTTATGCTTTCAATGTATAGCAAACAACATGGGACTTAACTTCCACTTCTGATGTAACATGTGACAATTGATAATGTAATTGTGAAGAATAGGGAAGACTGAAAAGTTTCTCATAAAATTATATATGTGATGTTGCCTAGATTTAACCATGAAACATTTAAACCCAAAGACATGCATATTCCTGCTTAAAATAGAGAAAATAAGAATCCCTAAACCATCTCTGTATTAATTTTCAGGCTTGAACGCAAATATTACTACAGCAAGAGAGAATCAGCAATAAGCAATCCTTCCAAATTCATGTCAGTAATAATTGATGGAATGGATCAGGGTAAGAATGACTTTTTAAAGTATTTTATTTATTTATATTCTTAATGTTTTCTATCTTTCACTGCAGTATTTATCTAACATTTGTAACTAGAGTGATTATGCCAAACAGGGTCATAAGTGTTGATAAAACTAATGTGATAAACAAGTCTGTATTGCTACTTTAAAATATCATTTTACAATTAAAACTTATCAAACATGTAGTAGATATATATGTATAAGTAAAAGTAATACTTCAAGAATTGACAGTGAATAGCAATGTTGAAACACTCTAAAAACTTTCAAGTTACTTAAAACAAGTTAAAGTAAGTAATAACTGATGTCAATTTTGCGATTATAAATTATAAAGAATGTATCTTTCATTTAATTAAAACACTTAGGTAAAACTTTCATTTCAGAAAATTGACCTGCACAAGGTTGTTGTGATTTTGGAAATACAAATTTTTAATCATAATTCCATCATGCATTAATTTGATGATTACTGATGATATTATACTAATTCCGTGATTTTCTGAAAAAGAATGTTCATTTGTGAGCGAACAACGTTTTCACAGTTTGCTATTTAACAACACTGTAAATACAATGATGATACTTTTTGTTTTGTAAACAGGAAAAACCAATCTACCACATTTCACCTGAAGAAAGCCAAAGGTAAAAGCCACATACATTTTGTTATCTTTTTAAAACAGAAAAACTACAAGTATAGGTTAGAGTGCATATTGGGTGTTCTTCGTAAATTAAAGAAAGCTAAAAAGGAGCGGAGCTTGCAAGCGACTGTAGCTTTCTTATTTACGAAGAACATCCAATATGCACTCTAACCAGCTTAGTGCTCTGCCCAATTGTTTTCCGCCCAACACACTGCGTGACTTCACATGGTAGCCTAAATGTGAATAACCATATTTGGAAGACAGTAGTGGTGCACATTTTTGGGTCACATGTTTTGCATAGCTAATTCCCGCATTCTGTCTAGGTAAATCAGATAATGTGGAGGCGCAAAATGATAGCGGTGATTTCGATCTCCTCGACCAAGAACTGCTTCAATTCTTCAATGAAGATTTCGAATTTGAGAACAATTCTTTGACACTTACGCAACTAATGCAAATTCCTAGCCAGCAGTTGGTAATAGACGAGAAACCTAAGCCTCAGACCAGTAACTTTTATAACACTAAAAAGAAAAAATTAAAAATTTCATTACTGAACGTGTTACACGTGCTATTTTAACATAATTACTAGTACCTTTTAATGCCCAATAAATCATGTAAATAGCATTTCATTGAAACGCTGAATCACAAATATATAATCATTTACCATATCCCAATTATAAAATGATACTGGTTCCGTAAGTAATAAAACATTTTTACTGTTATTTTGCCTGTTTTCATTTCAATGAACCTCTTTTTTTAATTCTATGCCGTAGTGACGATATACATGTGCGTGTACGGAAAAACATGATGCATAAATATTGATTAGTTTTAGGAGTAAACTTCAAGATCTCTGCACATGCGTATATTGCATGTTAGCGCTCTTCGAAACTTAGCTCCGCCCACTTGCGTTTTATAATATAAAACGTCCAGTTTATATAAAATCTGTTCTATTAAGATTTGAAACCTGAAATTTGAAATCCTCGTCGGTGATTGGCTTCAAAAAAAAAATTGGCGAGCACTAACTTTCTTCTTCAGCATCTTTGTTAAATTACTCATAACTGATGTGGAAAATGGCTTTATAATTAGCTCCTGATTTAAAGATACATAGTGTATCGGTTTTGTTTTGTAACAAATAATCTTTTATAGAAAATAATGAAAAGGCCCATTAATCAACTCACCTACAAAAGTGATATTAGATAATAGCAAAAGCAAAATTGATAATGGCAGACAAAAACTTGAAATATATGGAAACATTTAAAATATATAGTATAAGAAACATTAAATTGGTTAAAAGTTGCTAAAGATAGTTAAGTTACCATTGTGATTCAACTTGTGAAAATATTGATTTTGATTAAGTTTTATGAAAATATATGTATTCTATATTAATTAAGTCTTTGAAACCATTTAAGATGGATATATTGTATTTAGAAATTAGATTTGTGTGAACTGATTTTGTTGATCTTTATTATTGAAGTTAATAAAACTTATTGCAATTTAGCGATTTCATGAAAACGTTGATGGTTATTAATGTGGCATTTATTAAATTCATTTGGTTTATGATGTTCCAGAATCTCAACCCTGCTGATTTATTAAAGACACACATTACTGGTGTATTAAATCATGGCCATGGTGGTTTTCGTGGATATATAGACTTTGGCGAATACCCTCATGATCCAAACCTTGTAATCAATATCCTACTTAAAGAGCTCATTCATACAGCCAAAGAAAACGTAAGTAAAACAACATTGTTACAAAACTGACATGTCTTTACATTCATTAGTTTTATCATTAAAGATTAACTAGTTACTGAATGGTTAAGACAATTTATGTGTGTGTCTGTGCAAAATATACATGAAATATTTCAATGATTTCAAAATTTATTTGGATATAAATTATGTTACATATGTGTACTCAGTGCACACCAACATCAACGTTTATACAATGTCATTTTCGATCTCTTTATTCTTTTTCAAAATAACCACAATAAATACATTTTCTGGTGATAGATGACCCATTTAGCTTTCAAAGTTCCTTTTCAATGTGTTTAAAACCTGTACAATCATGTGACAATTTATTTTATTACCTGATACCTTATATAAATGTAATTTGGTATTTTTTACTATTTTCTGAAATTCTAAAAACGTAAACGTTCACAAACTGTTGACCGGTCAATAGTTTCGACTGTTTCCCTCGCGTGTTCTGACGTCATTGACGTCATAGAGGATCCCACTTGAAGCGTCCATCGATCTTGATCATGAACCAGACGTGACGTGACATAAAGTATTAAGTGTTATTATGAACATATGTGCAAAACTATTTTCTTATTCCTTTTTTCTTCTGCAAGTACTGTTAAAACAGTAATTGATCCGGTAATAAAACAGTTATTTCATATGTGATTTTGGGAACAGTCAAACAGTTGTCCCTCGGTGTCGGGATAGTGTTTTGAACTGTTGCCCTCGGCCTACGGCCTTGGGCAACATTTCAAAACACTTCCCCCTCCACCTCGAGCCAACAGTTTGACTGTTCCCAAATTACATATGAAATAACTGTATACTAATTTAATTATGTGACTGTGTACATGTGATTTACATGTAACATTGTGTGTGTAATGATGTAAACATGAACCTGAATGTTGTCAGTCCACATGAAAGTATTTTGCTTAAATATTGTCATGTTCAGAATTAAATTAAGGCTTATAATGTATAAACATTCTTATAACCCTCTTAAAATACAAATTTAACATTTAAAAAGTTCACTTTCTTTGATTTATTTCTATTTGAAACAGAATAACAGACTCCCTGGTATACTATATCTTCAAGCAGACAATTGTTGGAGAGAAAACAAAAATAGATATGTATTGTCATTCCTTGAGTTGCTGGTTCGAGAACAAGTGTTTAATGAGGTAAGAATTTCAGATTTTTAGTATTATGGCCTATATTTTTTAAGGATTGGAACAATAAGAATGATTAGATAAACTCTCAGTGTAGACCAAACTTGGCACAAATTTAATGATTTAAAGAATATTACTAGATTAAAGCAGAGCACTAAAAATTAATTTATTTTCACTTTATTATTCTTTCATCTAAAATTTGACAGTTCATTAAACTACCTGCATGGTCAGGTACCATAGCAGACATAAGGGGAGTAAGTCTAGCAGATAAAATAGCCAGATTTTGGCTGCTAAACAAGAGATGTATAGGTAAATTTAGGTTATTAGTTTGACAATTTAAAAAAAAAACAATGTTGACAAAATTTTGTGTTTTTGTATTTGGTTAAATTTTACAAAGACTTCTGATTGACACAAAGTGGATGCGCCTGCAAGCATTGTATTTTTAGATTTTGTCTGCACTCATTTTACTTGCAAACACTGTAAAACAGTCATGATTGTTTTTAAGTGCATAGAATAATAATCTGTTCCAGCATTTACTTTCATAAAATAATTGTTATCAATAACAGTAGAACTTATATAAGTCAAACTTAAATTAGTCAATTTTTCGATGTGTCAAAGTTAAATGACTGTCCTGAATTTTCCTGAATATGTCATTTCTTAATTTAGTGGATATTTTATGGTTCAAAGTTTTCAATGTGTCGAAGTTGTTTCCTGGTCCCTTTAGAATAAATTTAATACAATTTACCATTGATAAGTCAAAGTCCTTCGATTATTTTGATTATTTTCACACCTTCGATCTGAAGACATTTTTTCACCTTCTTTTTGCCGCAAAGATGATTTCCGATGAAGTTGTGTGACTGGTGTTATTTACACAGTCTTTGTATATATTGAAATGTGTGATAAAATGCTCTAATTGTTATCATTCAAATTGCCATAGTTGTATTTAACAATAAACAGTTCCAATTAGTTTCGTTTAAGAACATTTATGATCCAGTGTCACATGATAATCACATGGAATATGTTTACTATTGGCTGGTTTAGAAATTCCCCTTTCCTTTTGTTCTGCCTTTTGTTACCCACTTCTAAATGTTGACTACTTAATATTTTTTAGTTAAATTGCTACCAACTCATACTGAAGTTAAACTGTATCGTGGGTTTTCTGCATACCATTTGTTATGGCATTGAGCATTTTTCAAACCATTCTTCTGAAATCAAATGTTAAGTTTCATTAAGATATATAATGTTGGAAAAACTGTCCAGATGGCATTAAAACATATACAAGATACTCTTAAAGAGCTAAAGAGTTAATTTAATTTCATTATTTTATTAACTTTGCTCCTCATTTAAATCTAACATGATTGGTAATACTTCTTATTGTAATTGTAATTTGAAGATGATATAATTGAACATGATTATGTTTAATAAGATTTAACTTGGACAATTATTGGACATTGATTGACAATGTCAAATTATTGAAATTTATTATAGTTTTCACAATTTTGTTATTATTGTACATATTTGATTTATACTCTAGTTAAATTAAAATAACACCTGTGAAAAAGAAAACCAACATTTTGAATATTTTTAGAATGACCTTGTCATTTGAATGACCTTTACCATCACAGGTTTTGTGTTAATTGTAATAACTCTGTTATTTATTAATAGATTTATTCATTCTTGAACAAAAGAACACTTATGACAAGACTGATATGATAATTAATTCAGATGTGACCTTGACATTCATTGTCAAATTTAAATTGTATTTTGTTCAACATAGTTATTATTTAGATAAGGTACTACCATATTCTTCCTCCAATGTGTTTATAAAGCTGCAAAATTAATAATAAAAAGAAGAGTTAATTGATACTTAATCCCTATCATTTGTGACATTTTGTATTTCAGATCCACCTATCATTTCTACCTGTTGGGCATACCCATGAAGACATAGATGCCCATTTTAGCAAAATATCACAAAAACTTTACTGTACAGATTGTGAGACTTTGCCTGATCTTTTAAAATTATTAAAGAACGCTGAAATGGTAGGTGCAATGGCTAACTATAAAGAATGGATGGAAAAAAAAATAACCCCTTAAAGAAACAAAATTTAAAACCAATTGCACTAAAAATTTTGGTTAAGATTTGATTAAAATTTTATGTATTCAAAAAGCGGGACAAAAACCACCCGGGGAACATTTAAACGCCCAAATTTTTTTAGAAACCAGTCCCGATCAAAAGCCCTGTCCCTTATTACCAGACTTTACAAATATTGACATTATTAGAAAAGAAAAACAAATACAAACCCCAACCTATTTTTTCCAAAAAAAAACATACTGTTTTTTGAAAAATTTTTATGCCCCCTTTAAAATTTCATTTTCCCTTTTTGGGGAATCCATTTCAGTTTCCATTTCCCAAAGGGAAAAGCGCATATCTGCCGCATTTAAAGGGTTTTGGTTTTTGTCCCTGGGGTGAGAGGAACAATTGGAGAAAGAAACCAGAGAACCTGAAGTGAGTTAATTTCTTTTTATAAATAGGTAAACTCAGTCATCATCATATCTACCAATTAAGTGAATAGTATTAATGCCCTTATAATGTAGTATTCCACTAGTTTAGCTGGGAAGTCTCCATATAACCTCTTAAAACTTATCTACAAACAAGGAAAAAAACCCAGAGTTAATTGAACATTAAAATATGTATTCATAATACAAATGTAATATGTATTCATAATACAAACAACAAAAAGATTCATTATGAATATCAGAAACTGACCATTCAAACTGTACAATTAGGCCATTGGCATTAAATTCAGGCTTAGTAAGAAAGGGAAATACTTTAGATTTCTTTATATGGTGCATGTTAATGTTTTGTATATGCAGTTTTATTCACTGTCATAAATAACACTATCAGCTGTCTTAAAAAAGCTCTTTGGGCCCAAGAATTAAAAAATTTCACATATAATCCCAAAATTGAAAACATTACATGCACCCCTTTAAAGATTCTTGATTTGTAGTTTCCTTTTAAAATCTGAAATTATAAATTTTTAAATTTCAAATTGGTTTTCATGATTACGACGGTTTAACACTGCTTTAAATTGTACACAAAATGTTAAAAAAATTTTTAAAACCCTCTTTTTAAAAAAAACCCCCCAGTGGGTTCCTTTAGATAATTTTACTCAATTAATAAACAAAATTTTATTCTTTTTAAATTTTTCCCAAAGAAAAATGTAATGAACTTTTTTTTTTAAAGGTTGCTGGTAACAAAAAGAAAGGAAAACCGGGGTTCTCCGGGAAAAACTCCAACAAAAAAACCAAGGGAAAGATAAATTTAAGCATTTTTTACTTTGTATCATTAAGTTGAATTTTCTCTTAGAGGGATGATCCAAAATAAATCAGACTTTTGCAGCAAATGTTAATAATACAGTTAAATCTGTCATATGCAAAAATAAACCATAAATTGAAATATCTTCAGTATATTCTTACAAATTTTAGAAAAAATTAATATTAAGTTTTTGACAAAAACTACATGCAAAAGAAAATGGTCACCATGGTCTACCTAGCTCATGTTGTTACTCAATTCAATAAACTTTAGCATGTATTTATATGAGAGATGTTCAAAAAGTTGATGGACTGTACTGTTCACATCTTTTTATTTGCGTGCGTACGTGGTTATACAAGAGACAAATATTGGAACATGTCCTACATATTGGTTGGGGACCACCAAATCCGGACGGCACCATAAATGCCTGATTTAGTTGTTTTCTTTGTTCAGTTGTTGATGATTTATCAGTCACTTTGTTATCAAAAATAAATACAGGTTTCTTCTATCATTAAGTAATGAAGTTTATTTCAACTTTTGTAAAAGGTAATATTTTAATGTTTATTTCAAGAACATTGACGTTGGAAATTTTAGACGTCAAGAGCGCAATGCCTGACCTCTTTTACCAGCTTTAATCATTTACAGTGTAAACAATAGAACACCCAAAACTTCAACATTTGCTGCTGATATATTGAACATCGTGTTAAAAATTTTAAATTAAAACACTCAAGCTTTTATCTTAATTAAATCATTGTCAATACAATTCAGTCCGGACACATGGTACTCACAGTACTATGTTCAATTTCGTTATTTAGATACCATCATTGACGGGTCTTAAAACATAAATGTCAACATAATCAGAACAAAACAAACTAGTTTGTTAGTTACGAGAAGAACGTAGCTATATATATACTGTGTCAAATTTTCAGATCCATAGCTTTGAAATGATTAAATCTGTAAGGAAAGATGTTCAAAAAGTGTCCGGTTGATGGTCCCCGACCAGTATACAGTGAAAAAAAATAATACAATATGTTTACAAATAAGAATTCTGTGAAAATTACAAATAACAAGGGGTATGCGACCCGGCGCATGCTCATGATACAATAAAATGATAATCATGACGTCAAAATAAAGATGAAAAATGTCACCAGGATCTCAGTTTTTGAAAGTACACTCAATGTCTCCTGATCATATAACCAAACCATTTTTCTTTTGTTTTTGAAAAGCTTTCATTTTTCCCGCTCCATTTCCCAACATAAGGGATTAAAAGAGACACCCCATTTCTTTCTATTTTTGGGAAATCTAAAAAACACAGAATTTTCTTATCAATTTAATTTTTAGGGAGTTTAAAATTTAATCATTTCAAATGCCAGTGCCCCGATCTTTATAATATATATGATTATGTAGTGTAAAGTAAAATATTTTATGACCTGACATCTATTCTCTGTGGTAAAGTTACTGAACACTGGCTAGGATTTGTGCACACAAATCAGGGACAAAACATGTTGTACAAACAGTAACTGCATTTAGTTATTGCAAATATGCCACTGATGAATGAAATGAAATATTGTTTAAATTTTATTGTTTTGTTAGAAATGAATGTGTTGACCTGATGCCAAAATTGAACATGCCTGATAGCTCGCACTCAACCTTTTATACTGTCCATCCTCCCGAAGTTCTTTTGCATTTGACGTTACTTATGTCCTGACAATTTGCCGCTTTCTCCCTCGCCCTTTCTGTCTGATACTTTATTTGTTATTGTCTTTGAATCACTTGTGCAAGCTGAAACCAACAGATTTGCTAGACGATTCATTGCCCATTGTTAATTTTAACCACCACATAATTATGTAGATGAAAAAATATCCACAATTTTGTTGGCAAAACTTTCCGAATTTTAATTGGGCTTCATATTTTATAATTTATGCTACTGACTACTGCTGCTCAAAACTTGTTTGTTTAGATGAATTAGCCATTTAACATCCAAATGACGTCAAATTTTATATTTATGTCATTTAAATATAAATTGACGATTACCTGCATTTTCATCCTGAAATAAACATTCAATTAAATTCAACGTTTGTTTATGTTTAAACATGGAATCAAAACTTCGGAGTGCGCCAGTGTTGTGTTGCCATGGTAAATAAAGTTTGTAAATAAAAAAAAAAGGTTAAGATTAAGAGACTTAGATTTTTTACCAAAGTAAATAATGACACAAAAATCCACAAACTTTTTGAACATAATGTTACCTCGTAGTTTTATGAGATAACTGCAGAAATAAATGATTTCATGTATTTTCTGCTGGTTAAAAAATGACAACAACATTTCCAAGCTAGAGACACCTGTATCATAGTGCCATGATAATGTTGTTGTTTCTAAATTTCAGCATTCAGATTATATCAAACTTTGACATAATAGCATCAGCTTATTGAACTCTTAAGTGTGGCTTTGTTTGGCGCTAATTTTCTCACATGTATTTTTTCTGGAATCCAAACAAATGTAACCAAGCATGTGCTGAAAAATTTGCATGCACATCATACAGGTTACTAATTTGGTTATATAATCTACCAAAATTAATATAAATAACTTGACATTTACATTATTTACAAATTTAAATCAGATATTTACCAATGTAACCAAGTCAACTAAAATAAGTCAAACTGTCATAATTATATCCAGTTGGCATAATAAACAATGAAAGTATTGCAGTTACATATAATTTGCTCTTATAAATTGTAGGGCCTAAGTCTGTAAGCACAGCATACAAGAAAAGGGTTTTGAATATGAGAGAGAAGACAGGAAATCGTAAAAAAAGCAAAGGAAGAAAATGTAAGTAAACTGGCTTAAAATCAGAAACAAAACTGTATTGGAGGCTATGAAGGTTCTTAAATTTGTTTTTTAAATATCCAAAATAATTTTCAGGAAACTTTGATGATCAAATAAGTTTCATTCTGAATTTAATTATATATCGGATAAAAATAATGCATATTAAGATATATTTGTTTGGCAGCCCTATTATGCTGTTTGGTAGAAAAATACAACAAAGATGATCAAATATAGGTATTCTTCTTAAGCACACAACAAACTACAGCAATACTAAATTACTATCCCGGAAAATGAAATGTTTACAGTGTACTTAGAAATGAGATTCATACATACAGTTTCATAATGAATAAATATATATATGGTTACTGGTTTTCATTTTTCTAGATATTGTGCTTGAGAAGACTTATATCCTGCATCTCACAGGAGAAGAGAAGAAACATATTTGGATGATAATACTATTGAATGTGTATATGTGCATTAATTTTGTTATAGCCATGTTTCTTCAAATTATGAGGATAGCAATTGAGTATTGTTTGTTGTATATAATTTTTGAAATACTTCACAGAGAAATGAAAAAAGTGCTTATGATACATATGGCTGCATTTAAAGCTTGTCAGTCTGCCTGTCCAGCCGTCAGTTTTTTTGTCAGGGGCAAAACTAATAAACTGTTGGATATATCAGTGTTCAGGAACTTTAACTCTTTTGCATTATGAACATTATATTTTTCGCCTTTATAACTCTCATAACTATTGCATTGTGGGTAAACAGCTCTAAAGGAGCGACTGTAGCTGTTAAAGATGTTTTTCTTACTAGCATCTCAGTAACTTAGTGGTTGACCCACTTTTCATACAGGTGTGCATTGTTTATCCAGATAGAAGGGACCTTTTAAATTAACAGTTACATAAAGGTCATTAATGACAACTTATCCAAAATAGACTGTCTGTAGCTTTAAAGTTTTGGCATTCTGATTGGACAAAAATCTGTGGCACAGATACATTGAAAAATAAATATCCACAACAGTGATGATTTCAATAAATTATATAAAAATCAATGTTTGGAGTTTGGATGCAGGGATTATATCACTAGTGAATTATCGTGATGTATGTCTGAAGGATAAACAATGAATTTATCAAAATAAATCTTGAATCTGGTGTAAAAATTTCCCCCCAATGGATATTCGGTGACTCATTTGGGCCAAATTATGTCCTTCTTTTTTATTTTCTTTATGTTTTGTTATTATTAATAACAAATAATAACAATCTCATTTAGAATTTTTTTTGTGAGCTTGTTTTTAAATTTAACTACTTCAGAATTTGACCAAATTATCATTTAGGCTAAAGGGAGGTTATTTTGAATTATTATGTAATGCCTCAGTAATACACTGATATATTTGTTTTATACTAATGGTTACTTTTTAAGCCCTTGTGTTTCGTTTCGTCTCAAGGTCTTTCCTTTTAAAAAACATAATGATAATTTCACTAATATAATTTATAAATACTGCATTATCTCATCTATTCATCATTCTTTTTATCATACAAGCTGAAGTTTTAATAAAAATAATGTGTTTTTGTTTACTCTAGACTTAAAATAATTGTTCTTTATCATTACATCATTAATGACAAGATTAAAATTTTTTTCCACAGGTGGCAAAGTTAATATAATTATATATTTATAGCTGTTATGTGCCAGACATATTTTGATGAAACAATTACGCAAAATTCTTTGAGACTTGTAGGTTTTTTCATAAATTGATGTACAATGGGTATGACAAATTCATTTATGGTTATTTCATATTTAGCAATAAATGGAATCAATTTGTGTTCTTCTGCCAGTAAAGTCTCAAAATGAATACAATATTAAATGATATTATATGCAGAATGATAATGATTAAAAGTGTAATATCATGCAAGGTTTTTTTTTACCTATGCTTTCTAATATTATAAAATGAATGTTCCACCAGCAGAATAGTCCTTTATAGTAATTTTTAGTATTTGCATAAGATGGAATGGTGTCATTAAGGTCTTAAATTATTTTTTATGATCTTACTTGAAGAATGATAGTTTTTTAAAATTGTAAGAATCCTGAAACGTTTATTTTCTATTTATGATCTTGTAATATTACAAAGTGAATGTTCTGAGTATCATTAATAATAATTTCAAATTCTGGCAAATGATGGAATGAAATTTGTGTTAGTCGCCAACAGTACAGTCATAAATGAAAATTGATTTTATGATATGACTTGCAATATCATAGTGTTAAAAAATGTAAAAATTTTGCATGAATGTTCCACCAGCAGAACATTGCCTGTGGAACAGAATCATCTAGATAACTTATTTTGCATTAGATGAATTGATATTTGTGTTCCGTCGGCGGAAAAATTTTAAATGAATTTTATTATATGATAGAATTATATTTTTCATGACACCTTGCAAGGTTGTAAAGGAATTGTAATAATTTGTAATAAGTAAATGTTCCGCCAGCAGAACAGATCTATTTATGATTATATCTAATTTCGCTTTCGATGGAATCATGTTTGTGTTCTGCCAGCAGAACAATTTAACTAAATTTTATTATATGATGACTTTTTGAATTATATTTTTCATTACCTTGCAAGGTTGTAAGGTATTGTAATAATTTGTAATATGTAAATGTTCCGCCAGCAGAACAGTATTATTTATGATTATATCTTATTTTGCATTAGATGGAATCATATTTCTGTTCTGCCGGCGGAACAACCTTAACTGAATTTTATTATATGATGTTACTTTTAGAAGTATATTTTTCATAAAACCTTGCAAAGTTGTAAATGAATTGTAATATCTTGTAATATGTAAATGTTCCGCCAGCAGAACAGTATTATTTATGATTATATCTTATTTTGCATTAGATGGAATCATATTTCTGTTCTGCCGGCGGAACAACCTTAACTGAATTTTATTATATGATGTTACTTTTAGAAGTATATTTTTCATAAAACCTTGCAAAGTTGTAAATGAATTGTAATATCTTGTAATATGTAAATGTTCCGCCAGCAGAACAGTATTATTTATGATTATATCTTATTTTGCATCAGATGGAATCATATTTTTTTTCTGCCAGCGGAACAACCTTAACTGAATTTTATTATATGATGTTACTTTTAGAAGTATATGTTTCATAAAACCTTGCAAAGTTGTAAATGAACTGTAATATCTTGTAATATGTAAATGTTCCGCCAGCAGAACAGTATTATGATTATATCTAATTTTTGCATTAGATGGAAACATATTTTTTGTTCTGCCGGCGGAACAACCTTAACTGAATTTTATTATATGATGTTACTTTTAGAAGTATATTTTTGATAAAACCTTGCAAGGTTTTAAAGGAATTGTAATATCTTGTAATATGTAATGTTCCGCCAGCAGAACAGTATTATGATTATATCTAATTTTTGCATTAGATGGAAACATATTTTTGTTCTGCCGGCGGAACAATCTTAACTGAATTTTATTATATGATGTTACTTTTAGAAGTATATTTTTGATAAAACCTTGCAAGGTTGTAAAGGAATTGTAATATCTTGTAATATGTAAATGTTCCGCCGGCAGAAACAGTATTATGATTATATCTAATTTTGCATTAGATGGAATCATATTTCTGTTCTGCCGGCGGAACAACCTTAACTGAATTTTATTATATGATGTTACTTTTAGAAATATATTTTTGATAAAACCTTGCAAGGTTGTAAAGGAATTGTAATATCTTGTAATATGTAAATGTTCCGCCGGCAGAACAGTATTATTTATGATTATATCTTATTTTGCATTAGATGGAATCGTATTTCTGTTCTGCCGGCGGAACAACCTTAACTGAATTTTATTATATGATGTTACTTTTAGAAGTATAATTTGATAAAACCTTGCAAGGTTGTAAAGGAATTGTAATATCTTGTAATATGTAAATGTTCCGCCGGCAGAACAGTATTATTTATGATTATATCTAATTTTGCATTAGATGGAATCATATTTTTGTTCTGCCGGCGGAACAATTTTAACTGAATTTTATTATATGTTACTTTTAGAAATATATTTTGATAAAACCTTGCAAGGTTGTAAATGAATTGTAATATCTTGTTATATGTAAATGTTCCGCCAGCAGAACAGTATTATGATTATATCTAATTTTGCATTAGATGGAATCATATTTCTGTTCTGCCGGCGGAACAACCTTAACTGAATTTTATTATATGATGTTACTTTTAGAAATATATTTTCGATAAAACCTTGCAAGGTTTTAAAGGAATTGTAATATCTTGTAATATGTAAATGTTCCGCCGGCAGAACAGTATTATGATTATATCTAATTTTGCATTAGATGGAATCATATTTCTGTTCTGCCGGCGGAACAACCTTAAATTTAAGGCTGACATATTTGTAGAAAAAATTAATATTGCTGTAAGCAGAATCAAATTGATATCTTTCTATAATAGCTTTATTTATTCATTTATTTATTTATATATTTATTGTTCCGCCGGCAGAACATTTTAACAGATTTTGGATTTGTGGTAATCGCACAGAAAGAACTGTTAAATGTTCCGCTGGCAGAACAGACCATGATTGATCTATGATTATATTTTTAAATTTTATAGAAAAAAATGAAATAAATTTGGTGTTAAATATATTTACAGATGTTGTTTTTGTGTATTTTCCATTAAAATACTATCTAAAAAAATCAACTAAAATAGCTGAAAATGGCCTTTTTAATTGGGAATCTGTGGATAATCCCTTTTTTAAAATGGATGGAGTTAGTTGTAAATTTTGTGCGATTTCTCATTTTATAAAAATGTTCACGGAATCGAATTTTAAGAGAACGTCCTGTCTGACCAACATACTGTATGCCACACCCAGGGGTGTTTCAAGTTAAAACATAAACAAAATGAGTTCCCTTTCAGTCAATATCTTTTATTCAAAATAATATTAAAAGTTCTCCCATTTTCAATTTGAGGTTTATGTAGACCTGGCGATAAAAAAATTACAAAAATCCCCACCCTTTGAATTACACTTATTTTAAAAGAAAAGGGGAAAACTTTTAGCTCTATGAGGATAATTAGTATGTGTATATTATATTTTTAAAAGGGGATGTTTTATAGGGGGAAAAGCCTAAGCGTAAAGAATTTTTTGAAAAAATTAAAGTTAATGGTCGTGGGAAAAAAAAATGAATTTTAAAATTGGAAAAATTTTTAAAGGGGGAAAGAAAAGGGGGCTTTGGGGTTTTGCAGGGGGTATTTTGGGGATTTTAAAAATTTTGGGAAAAATAGGGAGGAAAAGGGGAGAGAGGTCCCCAAGGGGGAAAAAAAGTGTGTTTATTGGTTTTTATTTAAGTTTTTCATTTTTATATTTTTAAATTAAATAAAATTATTTCCCTGTCCAGTTGGCAACCAATATTAAGTAACGAGACTAGAGTATTAGTGCCACAGTGTACACAGAACCTGCAAAAGGGTAAGATTAAAGAAAATTTGGGGTATAAAAATATAATAAAGTGGAAATAAATATAAACCATTAGTCTATGAAGGCTGGACATGGAGGGGGACACCGACACTGAACGCCGAACAATCCCTTGAGGATGACAATATAACAACATTGTGTCAGGGATTGACATTAACCCGGAAAGAGATAAATTCTTATCACTCGGGGGATGCGTCCCTCGAGGGATTTTTTAAATATGAGGTGTGCATAGAGGCCAGGGTGTCCACGTCCGTGACATCAAAGTCCCCACAATCACTCCGTGGTGATGGGTGACCCTTCTGCCACCGGCGGTGACCCCCTGATCTCTTTGTTATTAGGAGTGTAAGAGGAGGGTGATCGCAATCCCCCTCACTCTCATTTATACTCTTATTGATTGGTAAAAGTACCGGTTGGTGGTTCGAATCTCTGTTGGAGGTCTTCACCTCTGCCACACTCTTATTGAGTAAACTTTCCTGCTCGCCATTAATATTAATAGGCGAGCATAGGGGTGTGACAGAAGGTGAGTTCCTGGAGGACCACGATCATTTTCTTCCTTGATCATGGCCTCCTCTCCTTCAGTATTAGCTGGGCCTTGGTCCAGCCTACTTTTCTGGCTCGGGCAATAGCTGTAATTGCTGTGGCGCGGAAATAGGCGACACAGCCCATGTATGCCGCGCTATGTCCCTCGCCACAATTGGTACATTTAATTGCTTGTGACCCAGAGGTCCTTGTGTTGTGGTCCCCGGCACACCTGCCGCACCTAATGCTACCCCTGCAGGACTTGGCCATATGACCAAAGCTCTGACAAAGATAGCACCTGGTGGGAGGCTAAACATAAGTCTCGGTTTTGTATTTTATAGTCAATTTTCCTCACTCAGGTACATTTGAATTTGTCAATTTTAATACTGTTGATTAGCGCCTCCTGGGAGACAAACTCCAATAATATGTTACCTAATGCCAAGGGTGTCCAGAATCTTTATTAATATTCTTTACTTTTCTATTGAGCTCCTTGGCCAGGGTCCTTACCGGTATGGAGGTGATTTTCTTGGTTAATCCCTTTAGGACCCCTATGTTCCCGGACGTATTACATAATATCTCATGGTTCTTACCGGGGTCCAACGCACAGTCAAGGACCCGTGAAAGATCCATGTGATGTCTAGATAGCCCGTGACGGGCCACCTTGACTGGCATAATTGCCAATAACTGCGGTTTGACCGCCAATTACACTCTAATATATATTTTTTTTCTGAGTTTAATGATTTAAAATCTATTTATAATTTAAAACTCTAGTTATATTCATATACTGTGTATATGATATACACTGTTATTGCACTATAAACACTTTAATACAGCTGAATGTTAAAAAACAGAGTGACTCACTAGCCAGGTACATAAACCAAACACACTGATGGTCAATATGACCTGATAAATAATTGTGTAGATCAATCAAGAAACCAAAAAAGCAATAAATAATGATTGATCTATTGATAAATAAACAAATATTTGTGAAATAAGTTAAATACTAAGTATTTAGCTATTAGTACTACATAAACAGTAGTAAGTTTGGTACGATTATAAATAATTTCGAAACAAGAACAATATAAACAAGTAAAAAATTGCTGGGAAATGCAGCAATATGATTGTCACGGCGAAAAAAAAAAAAAAAAAAAAAAAAAAAAAAAAAACCCCACAAAAAAAAAAAAACAACAAAAAAAAACCAGTTAAATATATTGATAAGGTATCTCCAAATAGCATTGTTTTGAATTGACATGTTAACTTGTTAAGAAGGTTTTTAAAATATCATAATCATGTAACTTGTTACAAGAGCCATGTTATATGTAGTAGAGCAGAATAATTATCATTCTTGTGTACTGCATACCTCTCGAGTGAGATTTATCCACCTATGAAGGTTCATGTTGATATCTCAAAGGCCTTTGTAGTTATGCTCTGGACAAAATTAAGTATGAAAAATAACAAAGGGCAATAACTGAAAAATAATGCACGGTAGGTTAAATGTCTTGTGTGCTGCACTCCTCCTCAATGAGATCTATCCACCTAATAAGTTTCAAGTTGATACCTCTAACACCTTTTTGAGATTATTATTATTATTATTATTATTATTATTATTATTATATACCACATTTCTATAGCACTCTTTTCATAAATAATAAATGTTCAAGAGTGCTTTACATAAATCCGATAAAACATAATCATATATATATTAGCATAATGAACAACATTAATTAAGTAAACCTATTAAACAATAATGATAATCTAAAACCAGTAAAGGATGGTAAGAAATACAGACACATTTAGTTTAAAATCAAGGCTCAATTAATAATAATTGAGATAAGCTCCGGACAAAAAGTATGAAAAATAACAAATGGCAATAACTATCAAAATATAAAGGTATTATTCTTGCGCACAACATTCCTCCCCAATAAGATCTATCCACCTATAAAGTTTCATGTTGACATTTCAAAGACTTTTTCAGAGATATGCTCCCACTCAGGTAAAAAATTTAGTATGGAAAATAACAAAGGGCAATAACTCAAAAATTATGAAGGGTAGAGTTATCACTCTTTTGCACTGTATACCTCCTGAGTAAGATCTATTCACCTATGAAGTTTCATGTTGAAATCTCAAATGCTTTTGTAGTTATACCCTGGACAAAAATAAAGTATGAAAAATAACAAAGTGCAATAACTGAAAAAACAATGCACGGTATGTTATCATTCTAGTGTGCTGCAATGCTCCCCAATAAGATCTATCCACCTATGAAGTTTCAAGTTGTTACCTCTAACATTTTTTTTTAGATAAGCTCCGGACAAAAAAGTTTGAAAAATAACAAATGGCAATAACTCAAACATTATAAAGGATAGAGTTATCATTCTTGCTCACAACATTCCTCCTCAAAAAGATCTATCCACCTATGAAGTTTCATGTTGACATTTCAAAGACTTTTTCAGAGATATGCTCCACTGAGGTGAAAAAATTAGTTTGAAAAATAACAAAGGGCAATAACTAAAAATTATGAAGGGTAGAGTTATCACTCTTTTGCACTGCATATCTCCTGAGTGAGATCTGTCCACCTTTGAAGGTTCATGTAGATATCTCAAAGGCTTTTGTAGTTATACCCTGGACAAAATTAAGTATGAAAAATAACAAAGGGCAATAACTGAAAAATAATGCACGGTTTGTTATCATTCTAGTGTGCTGCACTTCTCATCAAAAAGAGCTATCCACCTATGAAGTTTCAAGTTGTTACCTCTACCACTTTTTTAGATATTCTCCGGACAAAAAGTAAAAAAATAACAAATGTCAATAACTCAAAAATTATAAAGGTTAGAGTTATCATTCTTTCGCACAACATTCATCCTCAAAAAGATCTATCTACCTATGAAGATTACATTGACATCTCAAAGTTTGTTTTTTTAGTTAATTTATGCTCCACTCAGGTGAAAAATTAAGTATGAAAAATAACAAAGAGCAATAACTCAAAATTTAGAAATGGTACAGTTATCACTCTTGCATTGCACACCTCCTGAGTGAGATCTATCCACATGAAGTTTCATGTTGATATCTCAAAGGCTTTTTGAGTTATGCTGTGGACAAAAATTGAGTTTGAAGAATAACAAAGGGCAACAGTGAAAAAAATATGCAGCGTAGAGTTATCATTCTTGTGCACTGCACTTTTCCTAAATATGATTTATCCACAAATGAAGTTTCAAGTTGATACCTCCACCTATGAAGTTTCAAATTGATACTTTTTGAGATATGCTCCGGACAAAAATGTAGAGTGACGGACGGAAGGACAGACGGACGGATGGAGACTAATTCTATATCCGTCTTTTTCGGCGGGGGGGGAATAAACATTTTCTTGCTCATATCTAAAGGAAACTCAGAATTTTGCTCACAATAACGTGACATGAATTCTGAATGAAGTTTGATGTTGTGGTAAAAAACTGATTTAAGGACCAAATTAAGTTATTTTACAACCTGGTGTGGTGAATGTTAATTGTGAAACGCATATAGAAAACCAAGTCTCATTTTAGAGAATTGCGCAAGAAAAATGAAATTATTAAACAAGAGGGCCATGATGGCCCTGAGTCGCTCATCAGAAACAACTGCTTTTCAGTGTTAGAAATTATTTTTCAAAAGAACTTGCTGAAAGGCAAGTCTAGCTCTTTCGGCAGTTCAGCTCGATCAACTTTAACTTGCCCCTTTAGTAATATACTTTCACAACACTGATTGTTTTAGCTTTTTTTCTTCATAATAAACAATAGGACCACTAAGATGGCCCTAGATGACTCATCTAACCCATCATTTCATTATACACTATAAAAATTGTAATATTTTGCCCTAATATTTTGGAAAGGATTTGTTAAAATATGTATGTTGCAAGTGTGTTCCTATGAGACTATGTAGAATAAATGCAGAACATCTGACCACTAGAGCAGGATTAATTTTGATTGGACAATTTTTTTAAAAACTTTTTTTGAATAAAAACACAAAATGTCACATGCAAAACATGTTAGGTGTAGATGTTTGAAGTTCACAGTTTGGGACAAAAGATTTTATGGTAACATAACTGTACCTCAAAAAAAGACAATAGGTCAAACATTGTAAAAAATATGAAAAGTAGGCCAGTTAATATCAAAATTCAATTCAGCATCAGAAATTACACCCCTAGTCCAAATTTCAAGTCTGTATGTCAAGAACACAAGAATGAAAGTCAAATTATATCAAAATATCAAAAGTAGGTCAGTTGATATCAAAATTCATTCAACATTTAAAATCTGAATGTCAAAATACAAGACAGTAGGTCAAATGATGTCAGTAATACCTAAAGTAGCTCAGCTGGTATCAAAATTGAATTCAGCATCAAAAATTACACAAATTACACCCATAGTCCAAATTTCAAGTCTGTACATAAAAGACAAAAAAGTAGGTAAAGCGATATCAAATATATCAAAAGTAAGCCAGTTCATATCAAAATTCAATTCAGGAACAGAAATTAAACCCCTTGTCCCTTGTTAATTCAACAAAAAAAAAATGAAAAAAATTACAATTTTTTTTTTCAAAATTCAATAAGAGAATTGAGCAGATGAACTCATCTTTGATAGTAAAGTACAGGAGAAACAAATTTTATGTTTCTTTAGGCCTATTTTTTCCTGGTTAATGACCTACAACTGACCTTACAATGATGCAATAGTCCGAATTCCAGCCAGAGCTGAAATATATTTACACATCATAAACAGGTCATGACCCAAGCCAATGAAATTTTATGAAATTCTTGCTGAAAATGTCTTATTTGGATAAAAGAATGAATATACTATGTACAGGAAACTGCATATGCTATTAAAGGCAATGTAAAGATGGTCGTTTCTATCAAAAAAAAAAAAAAAAAAGGTTTTTGTAATGACACTATCATTATATTTAATCTGTGACCACGAATAGTGTTAAGAGTTTAAAACATAACATATCTACTTTGTGTGAAGTCAAAACACGTATATTTCATATTTATATTTATAAGGAGACTGTGTATCCATTGTCAATATTTTTTTTTATATTAAAATTAGAGCTTAGAATATCTTTAAACTTAATTTAAAGAAATTTCTAGTGCATTTAAGCTTTAGCTTTAACAGGACCAATCAAATTAATATGAGCAAACTTGATTAAAGACTACCTAAGAATGCTACTGACAAAGTTTAATGATCATCTATCAATTAGCTTTGCAGATGAAGATGTCTAAAGGTTTTTCTTTTTTAGCCCTAGTGACCCCTAAAAGGGGCCAATCAAGTTAAGATGAGCAAACTTGATAAAAGACTACCAAAGAAGGCTACAGACAAAGTTTGATGATCATTCATCTATTAGTTCTGTAGAAGCAGATGATTAAAGGTATTTCTATTTTTAGCTTTAGCGGCCCCTACAAGGGGCCAATCAAATTAATATGAGCAAACTTGATAAAAGACTACTTAAGAATGCTACAGACAAAGTTTGGTGATCATCCATCAATTGGTTCTGTAGAAGAAAATGTCTAAAGGTTTTCTATTTTAAGCCCTAGTGACCCCTAAAAGGAGCCAATCAAATTAATATGAGCAAACTTGATAAAAGACTACCTAAGGATGCTACATACAAAGTTTGGTGATCATCCATCAATTAGTTCTGTAGAAGAAGACGTTTAAAGGTATTTCTATTTTTAGCTATAGCAGCCCCTACAAAGGGCCAATCAAATTAATATGAGCAAACTTGATAAAAGACTACCCAAGAATGCTACAGACAAAGTTTGGTGATCATCCATCAATTGGTTCTGTAGAAGAAGATGTCTAAAGGTTTTTCTATTTTTAGCCCTAGTGACTCCTAAAAGAGGCCAATCAAATTAATATGAGCAAACTTGATAAAAGACTACCTAAGGATGCTACAGACAAAGTTTGGTGATCATCCATCCATTAGTTCTGTAGTAGAAGATGTTTAAAGGTTTTTCTATTTTTAGCTCTGCTGAACCCTAAAAGGGGCCAATTGAAATGACATGAGCAAATTTAAGTGTGACTATCACAAGGATGCTACAGACCAAATTTTAGTTAAATCTGCCCAGCAGTTTCAGAGAAGAAGATGATTGTTGACGCATGACGACGGACGACGGACGCCGGAGTATCCCCCTTTGTTACTAATAGCTCACCCTGAGCCTTCGGCTTCTGGTAGACAATTTAAGTTCTTAATTGCAAATATAGAAACTTAGGAATGTAATGTTCAAAGACATTTTACACGTGAAAAGATTCACTCCGAGAGAGCCATAGATCCGACATGAGAACGCATTAGTCAAAATATGTCGTCCCTTCGTGTTTTCGCATTTTCGCATTTTGAGGCAAAGACGCAAAAATATTTGGAAGGCGTTAATCAGCCACCATACATAATCCATTCAAGGCGAATTTCTCAAGCATGTCGAAAGGATGTCCGGAAATGTGTTAATATTAAACGCTGATATTTCGTGGTGTTGATAAAAATACTGTTTAGATTCTATATGGTTTTGAAAAAAAAAACTGTTTCTATGTTAACTTTTCACGGAAATGGGCTGTACAATGATTACGTAAAAACAATAAAATGTCGGCTGTAGAAATCGAAAGGCATTTTGTCACGTGACTTTTGCCCATGCTACCGAAAACTACCCATCACAATATCACGGCGTTGAGACGCCGTGAAATGATGGAGGAAAGTACAGGCTGGTGGAGAACGTGACGTCTTGAAGGTGGGTGGGCGGGGAACCGCTTGGCTGACGATCGACGTTAAAAAAATACCATGTAAAATAACAGTGTGCGCCGTAGGTGGTTGTAATCAATAGAGATGGTTGTCGTGCTTATATAACGTATGTGCCTAGTGTTTGTAAAATCTATTTATTGCGTTTAACTGCAATTTTATTAAATATAAGCCTTTGTTTACAAAATGGCTTCACCGGAAACGAGTGAAGGGAGTTTACTGTAACTGAATCTACCCTTGTTTACATACTGCTTTTTAAAGAGCGGAAAAATGTCACGTCTGCTGTTGAGAACCGTCAAGTCAATAAGGCACCGTTCATCTTTATTCAACCACAGTGCACCTTATTGATCACCGTTCTAATATACGTACTTAAATGATAAATAAACAACGTCAACACTTTAAAATAGCTTTGAATACAATCACAAACAAAATACTTAACTTGCACATTCTAACGTCTTTACATCATTTTAATGATATTACTTTTGAAAACATAACTTTAAGAACATATTAAAAAAACACTTTAATCAACACAATACTTTACTTTTAGTAGAGACATACATTTGATATATATAACACTTTGACATTATATGTAACATTATGCTCGTGATCTTCACGACATTCCCGGCGACAATAATGTGCGATGAATTATAACTTATATACAACGTTTAATTAACACTCATATCTCAATAATAGTTTTTCTTCATAGTAAATTCAGTATCCCAACTGAATATAAAAGTCACTTTTTAATATTATGGTAGTATTCTGCATACTCTTCAAATTCCTTTTGTATATTCCTGAAAAGATCAGGCAGATTTTTTCGGAGTTCCGCGTGATTGATATTTCCTGAATATCCAACAGATGCCGAACGTGTCATAGAAACTCTTGTATTGTTTTTGAATTTTTCAGTTTTATTCAGAGTTAAGTTAATCGAGGTTACCATTACTTCGTCAAACTCTGATTCATTGTCACTACTTAAAATGATAATATCATCACTATCAACTGTGGTATGTGATGATGAATTTTCAGCATCATAATCATCTTCATGTACTTGTTCATCTTCAGTAGTAGTCTTATCATAATTGACGTTATTGTTATCATCTGAAGTAATATGCACAGGACACTCATCATTTTCGTTTAAACAAGAGAAGTTATTCTCAGCTGTTGTATTCAAGGTACAATTACCATCATTCAAATTTGTAGTTGGTGCCTGTGTATCATCGTCAACAGTATCATGTTCAGAACTATTAGAAGATATTATACCGCTATCTAGATCCAAAATATCATAAGTGTCACAGGAAGTGTGTCCAATGTTATCATTACATGCCATGGTAACACTGTGATTATTATCAATCAAATCATCCACCAGGTTATTATCAGTTTAACCAATATTAAAATCAACAATGTCAGAACTGTATATAGGTCCATTTCAGTGTCAGAGATATCCTCGTATATTGGACGATACTGCTGTTTATTTTGACTATTTTCTGTATCCTGACATTCCGATGGTCCTTTTTATACGCCCGTTTCAAAACGGGACGTATTATGGGAACACCCCTGGCGGGCGGGCGGGCGGCGTCCAATTTTGTCCAGAACATATCTCCTACACACATGGAGGGATTTTAACGAAACTTCATAGAAATGTTCACCACTATGAGAAGCTGTGTCGCGCACATGAACCAGGTCTCTAGGTCAAGAACCAGGTCTCTAGGTCAAAGGTCAAGGTCACACTTAGAGCCCATTGAAAACGCTTGTACGGAGCAAAACTTTTACATGCAAAGAGGGATTTCAATATAATTTGGCACACATGTTCACCATTGTGAGGCAGAGTGTCGCGTGCAAAATTCAGGTCCCTGCGGCCAAGTTGAAGGTCACATATAGAGGTCAAAGTTCAGGTAAAGATATGAAGATGTGTATAGGGACCATTTATTCATCATTTATTGAGGGATTATAACACAAATGGTCATTATCATGACTACAGCTGTGACACATGTAATTTATGTCAATATATGCAAGGTGCAAGGTCACTAAAGATGATGAAATATCCATATTGGTGTCTGGAGCATATCTCCTACATGCATGGAGGAATTTTAATGTTACTTTTTTAGAATTGTTCACCGCCACAAGACGTAGTACCCTGCACATGAACCAGGTCTCTAGGTCAAAGGTCAAGGTCACACTTAGATCTCTTTGAAAAACTCTGTCCGAAGCAAAACTTCTACATGCATCGAGGGATTTTAATATAACTTGGCACAGATGTTCATCAATGTGAGGCTGTATGTCGTGCATAAAATTTCAGGTCACTGCGACCAAGGTCAAGGTCACACATAGAGGTAAAAG